>NW_027419761.1:0-131882 GCF_009905375.1 Apium graveolens | reverse complement strand
ATCAAACTTCAAGAACTTATGTAACAGAAACAAACTTTATTGAACAATAAACTCTGTTACAATCTGGAACTGTTATCTCTCAGTGATGAACAAAATATCGAGAGCTGCTAGGGTTACAGTAAATAATATTCTCGATAATGATAACACTTTAGTGTAAACCCTATGTCTGTGTTTATATACTACACAGTTACAAGATAATCGCTAATTGATATGGATATAATTCTGCTTCCTAAATATATCATCAGATATCTTTCCTTCCAAGTATTCCATTCTTTACGGAATTCCTTCTTCATGCATATCTCTTCTTATGTTTATCTTGATCTTCTTAACTTCAATCAGCTACTGTCCTTATCTGATCGTCCTTCAGCACTTAAGTTCTGACATCTATCTCCTGATGCTTATCTCCTGATAACATAAGTACTGATATCCCTTAAGTTCTGACGTCCAGTATAAGTACTGATCAGTTAAGTACTGATTTGTCCTGTTCAAATAAGATCTGAAATCTAAACATAAAACATATTAGCCATGACATTATCAAATATATCTAACACCACTCATTATGCTCCTAAAGATCCGACTGAGTATCCTGACCCTGAAAAGGAAAAAGTCCTCCCTAGACAGCAGTTTACAATTGATATTGATTGAGTCACTTGACAATGTGATGTACAACAATATGTCAACTATGACACTGTCACACCCCCAACTTAAATAGCGAAATAAATATAGCTATTACATCTTTTTAATGAAGAATACACAACCAAAATCCAAGATCTTACAGTTTAGGGTTTGGAACAGCCCAACACTACCAACTATTACATCTGATTACAAATACCGAGTCCTCACACAACTATTATTACTTATTCTACCTGAGCTCGAACATAAGCATCAGCATCACAGGTCTTACGGGCAGTCTGCTTGAATCTAACCATAGCTGCTAGCTGTAATATAAGGGTAAAGCAAGAAGTGAGCCAAAAGCTCAACAAGTGCTAATAGTACAACGCAAAACATAAATCGAGATATACCTTTAGGAATGACAATGGAAAGACATAATCAATGATAACGAGAGATAAAACTTATGTGAGTTGGCATCATTTTGCTTGCATCAAAACAAATTTTAAAAATCATTCTTAATCAAAATCATTTTATGACGCTACGGATTACAGCCGGTGATCAGCCGCGAAGTAATCCCGAACCTCGCTGGGTTCTAAAACATTATTGGGAATCCCTAGGCAACTTTTAAGCCTAATATAAGTGTGGAAAGGACTCGCGTCTCAGTCCAGATCCACCATTCAAAGAAACATTTATCCCCCTTTGGGACTGAAAAATCCACATTTTAATCATTTTAAAAACTGATGCCGATTTATGACAAAATCTCTTTCGACTGTAATCATTTTTATCAAGGGATTATAGATCAACTTGAAACACTGGAAATATGACACTAAATCTCAGGGCCATGATCCACTAGACTTTACTATATTAGGGTAATTGAGAGGTTTCCATAAACAAGAACTTTGACAAGGAAATTGAGCAAGGCTATTGGATAATATGAAAGAGTAATGCCAAACTAGGCTTAAAGCAATGGTTGTAGACAAGGTATAGGTATTAGAACATCAAGAAGATAAGCATCACTGGTTCCAATAGGATAGAGGTGTTAAAATATAAAGAAAGTGATCATCAGCTCAAGATATAACAGGGTATCAAGCTTTTAGGGTAAGGATAGGGTTATCAAACAATCATGAATGAATTTAAGAAATGATTGGCTTTTAGGTATCAAGATAAAGTTTCTATCGAGGTTATTTCAAGAGTTGAATCAAAGCATCAGGGTGCAATATCAAGATTTCTCAGGGATCAATAGCATGATAATCAAAAGGATCAATAAGGTATTATAACAAATCTCTATTTTATCATGGCATTAAACTATCATGAAAGACTTTTGAACTACTTGCAATACGTACTCGAGGGTTCATGGCATCTCTATGTAACTCAAAGATAAACAAAAGATACGCTTGATTTAAATATATCAAAATGACTCAGGATAATTGCATCGATATATATGAACTGTTTACAGTAAATACGAAGGTCAAGTTGAATCACTTGCCTTGAGATAGACTGGTCTGGTCTGACTGGTAGGAGCAACAACTGGAGCTTCACTCGACTTTTATGGCAAGTTTTCCCTCGTCTCGAGATCCTACATAAATAATAATAATCCTCATTATAATATATTCTTACCATCTTAACCTATTTACAACCCGAAATTAAACATGGATGGCACTTAGGCCTATACGCACTTAATTCATATCCACCATTATATTTTCAAATGTACACACGTAGCCACATAATCACATATCGTATATTAATACCAAATAACATCATATACACCATAATGCCACACTAGGCTTGGATGATCTCGACTCACCACTTAAGTCACTTGGTCGCTAACTAAACAAAGTCTTCAAATTTGGGCTTCCTAACTCAATGTGCCTTTCCTAAATTATCCAAAACCTATTGACCCTCACTTGTGCCTTTTTCTCTACTGACCTTATACTATCTTACAACTATGGTGGTTGACCTAATACTCACTTCTAAGTGTTCTAAAACTATGTGATAAGTGAAAGTGCTCACTGGTGCAAATTTCAGAATGGTAACTAAGGTTTCTTGAGTGCATTAGACACTCTTAAACTACAAGTTTTTCTTCAAAATTTTTACACAAGACTCTCCTGACCTAAGGGGCATCTCACACGCTTGATGTGGCTCAAAGGCCTGGCTTGGCCTCTTGGGCCTAAGCTAAAGTCCAGGTTCCCCTGTTTTTCTGGCAGAAAATGCCCTGACTTGAATTAAACTTGGGACACATGTTCTAGCTCATATCCTATGAACTATGGTTGAAAAAACTTCTCTGACATACCCCTCTAACTAAGCCCAATTGGGCCTAATGAGGGCCTACCCATGACAGGCCAAATCTCCCATTTCTAAGTTGCAACAAAACTGTCCCCTCGCTGGACAGATTTTGTTATTCTACTTGTGCACCTAACCAAATGACATGCAAACTCCAACCAACTCCTAAAACCTATTATATACTCCCCATACTAACTCTGGTAGCTTGGGCCTCAAAGTGCACAGCAATGACATGGTCAAAACTCACTCTAAACTTTAGGGGTACTAAACTGATTTTTCTGCAAAACTATAACTCTCCATTTTTTTCAAGGGTTTTGACTTGACAACTCAACTAACAAAAACTCAATACTTAAACCAAGACTTATACATGGTAATCTACTGAACTAACTCCTTTATTCTCAAAATAACATTGGGTGAGATCATCCATGCCTAAAAACAACAACATGCAACTAAATATATAACATGCAACTCATGGAAAAGCACATAACAAGATTTCGGCTAGGCATAAAGTTGTAAATGCTTGCAAAATCGACTTGGCACCTAAGTACTTATCCTTAATAATTATGAAATATAACTCCTTTTAAGTATTAATAAGAAATTCATCATGGAACAATCTATTTAGCACATCTATTTCGACATTTATAGATAACAACATGATTTCGAAAAGAATAGCATGCAAAACATGGTTGATCATCATTTTAATGTCTTAAAACTAGCATGCATGGCTAATCATAAAATTTATAATGAGATTTCAGTAGCATGCAAAGGTTTTAAAGCATGATATCTCCATAAAACACTTAGTTAGCACATATACATAATATATCTCATAGAGAGCTCTTGAATTCACAAGAATCAAGAGTTTCTCTTTGGAGATCACACAAAACTACACATGCAACCATGAAACTTCATCTTCCAAATCACAAAACTCTTGGGAAGTATATAAAATAAATGTAGGTAAAAGAATTACACTAGGGAAGATGAGAAATGGAATGAAAAATGGAAGGGAGTGGGGGAAATGGGGTTCGGCCGAGAGCAAAAGGGAGGAGGGGAAGAGAGAAATTTTTGTGGTGTGTTGGAGTGTGAAATGATGAATGACTTCTCTCCACTTTGATTTGTTTGTTTTATGCTATTTGGTTGACAAGTAATGAGTGGAAGTGAGAACTTACAAAAATGTCCCTTGGCTAAAGTTAGGCCATTTTGCATGTAAGGCTAGGTAGTAATTTGGTAATAATCAAATGAGTAGTGGGGTTGGAAAGTCTTATTTGCCCTTTGAGAGAATAGAAAGAGAGTTTGCATGCAAGGTTATTCATGTAATTTGATAATTATAACAAATAAAATTTATAAAGATTTATTTTTATAAATAAAATACAAGTTCAAAAATTATAAAATTTATACCATAAAATAACTTGTATTTTTAGAGACTTTATAAAATCATTTTCAAAATTTGTGATCAAAATGCCTTTTAAAAGAAGATTTTTCCAAAGCTTAGAATATTCCTTATAAATCAAAAATAAAGAAATTAAATAAACTCTTGCTTTGAAAAATCATATACTACCCAAAGCAAATTTATAATGCAGAAATTTTCACTCACACAAACGTACAATCATTGAATATATTTTCATTTGACTTAATTATACCAAATTCACAAATAATATTACATAAAATACCGGTCGTAACATCCTCTCCCCCTTAAGGGATTCTGTCCCCAGAATCTAAGAGAACAGATGAGGATACCGGGAACGCATATCAGACTCTAACTCCCAAGTCGACTCTTCGACCTTAGGGTTCTTCCAAAGTACTTTTACTAACTTTACTGACTTATTTCTAAGACTCTTTACTTGCCATTCGAGTATTTTAACCGGTTGCTCCACAAATGACAGGTCTGCCTGAATTTCTACGGGTTCATATTCTATCACATGGCTAGTGTCAGGATTATATTTCTTAAGTAACGACACATGGAACACGTTATGCACATGCCGATACTGAGGTGGTAAGGCCAACTCGTAGGCCACCTTTCCTACTTGACTCAAAATCTCAAAAGGACCTATGTATCTAGGTGCTAACTTTCCTTTCTTGCCATATCTCATCAACCCTTTCCTAGGTGACACCTTTAGCAACACAGCTTCGCCAATTTGGAATTGAACATCCTTACGCGCTGGATCCGCATACTTCCTCTGTCTATCTTGAGCAGCAAGCAACCTTTTCTGAATTAACTTGACTGAGTCATGCAACTGTTGTACCAATTCTGAGCCGAGAATTCTTCCTTCTCCTACTTCATCCCAACTTGTTGGTGATCTACATTTCGCCCGTACAAAGCTTCATATGGTGGCATGCCGATACTGGAATGATAGCTGTTGTTGTATGAGAATTCAATCAATGGCAGGTGGTCGTCCCAACTTCCTGCAAAATCGATTGCACAACTGCGCAACATGTCTTCGATTGTTTGAATCGTCCTTTCGCCCTGACCATCAGTCTGCGGGTGATACGCCGTGCTCATATTCAACTTCGTGCCAAGACATTCTGGAATTGCTTCCAGAATCTCGAGTTAAATCGGGGATCTCTGTCTGAAACTATTGATACGGGTACTCCATGCCTTAATACGATTTTGTGCACATACAGATGAACCAACTTGTCCAGTGACGACTTCTCATTTATTGGAAGGAAATGCGCCAACTTCGTAAGACGATCAATTATAACCCATATTGCGTCATGTCCGGATTTTGTTCGCGGTAGTCCTACTATAAAGTCCATAGCGATATTTTCCCATTTCCATTCTGGAATCTTCAGGGGCTGAATTAATCCGCTTGGTCGTTGATGTTCTGCCTTTACTTCTGACAAGTATAACACTTCGCAACCCATTCTGCCACGTCTCGCTTCATATTTGGCCACCAAAAGTTCTTCTTTAAGTCTTGATACATCTTGGTGCTTCCCGGGTAGATTGAAAATTTCGAATGGTGGGCTTCATGGAGGATCTTATTCTTAATTCAGGTACATGAGGAATCCATATTCTGGATGAAAACCTTAGTATTCCTTGCTCATCCCTTTTAGTATTAATCTCTTCTCCAGATAACTGATTTTTCTCTTTTTCCATTACTTCCTCTTGACACTTCTTTATCTTTTCCATTAGTGTTGGCTGAAAGGTCATTGCACGACAAACTTCTTTGACTTTCCCATAAGCACAAAGTTCCAATTCAAATTTTCCGATTTCTTCAGATAACTCTTTTGATGTTATCATCATATTCAATCTCTCCTTCCGACTCAGCGCATCGGCCACTACGTTCGCCTTTCCAGGATGGTAATTTATCGAACAGTCATAGTCCTTGATCAATTCCAGCCATCTCCTCTGCCTCATATTGAGCTCTTTCTGAGTAAAAATGTACTTTAAACTCTTGTGATCCGTGTAGATTTCACACTTCTCTCCATAGAGATAGTGTCTCCAAATCTTGAGTGCGAACACTATGGCGGCTAGTTCCAAGTCATGCGTCAGATACTTTAACTCGTGCGGCTTCAACTGTCTTGACGCATATGCTATTACCTTACTGTGTTGCATCAACACACAACCCAAACCCTTATGTGAAGCGTCGCTGAATATTACAAAATTCCCTTGATCATCTGGAAGTACCAACACCGGAGCTGTTACCAACTTCTGTTTTAACTCTTGAAAGCTATTTTCACATTCTGCACTCCATTCAAACTTTTGATTCTTTCTGGTTAACTTGGTCAATGGCGTGGCGATCTTCGAGAAATCCTTGACGAATCTTCTATAGTATCCGGCCAATCCTAGAAAACTTCGCACTTCCGTAGGAGTCTTTGGCCTCTCCCAACTCATAACTGCCTCAATCTTCGCCGGATCCACTTTAACTCCCTCATTTCCAATAACATGCCCCAAAAATTGAACTTCCTTTAACCAAAACTCACATTTGGTAAACTTGGCATACAACTTCTCTTGTCGGAGTATCTCCAATGCTATCCAGAGGTGCTGCATATGTTCTTCTTTTGGGAGGCATGATCCTGAAATAAGAGTTGTGTCATAACAAATATGAATGATAAAATGATTCGAGGGTATCGCATGGCATTCTCATTTACATATGGGGTCAAGTTTCCAAATTAAGCAGATATGATGATAAAAACATAAAATAACAGTTGAGAGCAAATGGAACAATAGCACATAATTATTGAAATTTTTAAAGGTCACAGTACATAGGATTGGGACATAGTCTGATTCTAGGAATAACAGGCTTATTTAAAGGAAAGACGGAAACAACTGGGATTCCATAGAGTCTGATAGTACAACAACATGAAAGGTAAATGGAAAGAACTAAGGCTCCACTCCATCTGAACGGGGCTTGGTAGTCTTTTCCTCTCGAAGCGTCTTCACAATGCTCTGGAGCTCATCCGCCACCATCTGAATGACATACTGGCTGGTACGGTCCCGGTGTGCTGGCATCTCCTCAAGCTTAGTGTTGACGTACTGAACCAAGGTCTCAAGTCTCACAATCATCTGCTCCTTGGGCTTCCCTTCGTAGTTTCGGCTGTCCGGATACACGTTCTTCAGTCGGTCTATCAGTCGGTCGTACTTGCCCTGAAGCATGTCGAACTCGCGCCTCAACTCAGCATACACGGAGAAAGCAATAGTGTCGTCCGACCCAGAGGATGACGAGGAATGCGCCCTTTGCTGACAACCAATAAGAGGAGTATTAATAATAATTTACTTAACCTACTCTCTCGCATAATATCTATAACCTACACACAAATCCTATAACCTATTTGGGCTGTCCAGGGACTCTAAACCGTAGCTCTGATACCAAAACCTGTCACACCCCCAACTTAAATAGCGAAATAAATATAGCTATTACATCTTTTTAATGAAGAATACACAACCAAAATCCAAGATCTTACAGTTTAGGGTTTGGAACAGCTCAACACTACCAACTATTACATCTAATTACAATACCGAGTCCTCACACAACTATTATTACTTATTCTACCTGAGCTCGAACATAAGCATCAGCATCACAGGTCTTACGGGCAGTCTGCTTGAATCTAACCATAGCTGCTAGCTGTAATATAAGGGTAAAGCAAGAAGTGAGCCAAAAGCTCAACAAGTGCTAATAGTACAACGCAAAACATTAATCGAGATATACCTTTAGGAATGACAATGGAAAGACATAATCAATGATAACGAGAGATAAAACTTATGTGAGTTGGCATCATTTTGCTTGCATCAAAACAAATTTTAAAAATCATTCTTAATCAAAATCATTTTATGACGCTACGGATTACAGCCGGTGATCAGCCGCGAAGTAATCCCGAACATCGCTGGGTTCTAAAACATTATTGGGAATCCCTAGGCAACTTTTAAGCCTAATATAAGTGTGGAAAGGACTCGCGTCTCAGTCCAGATCCACCATTCAAAGAAAACATTTATCCCCCTTTGGGACTGAAAAATCCACATTTTAATCATTTTAAAAACTGATGCCGATTTATGACAAAATCTCTTTCGACTGTAATCATTTTTATCAAGGGATTATAGATCAACTTGAAACACTGGAAATATGACACTAAATCTCAGGGCCATGATCCACTAGACTTTACTATATTAGGGTAATTGAGAGGTTTCCATAAACAAGAACTTTGACAAGGAAATTGAGCAAGGCTATTGGATAATATGAAAGAGTAATGCCAAACTAGGCTTAAAGCAATGGTTGTAGACAAGGTATAGGTATTAGAACATCAAGAAGATAAGCATCACTGGTTCCAATAGGATAGAGGTGTTAAAATATAAAGAAAGTGATCATCAGCTCAAGATATAACAGGGTATCAAGCTTTTAGGGTAAGGATAGGGTTATCAAACAATCATGAATGAATTTAAGAAATGATTGGCTTTTAGGTATCAAGATAAAGTTTCTATCGAGGTTATTTCAAGAGTTGAATCAAAGCATCAGGGTGCAATATCAAGATTTCTCAGGGATCAATAGCATGATAATCAAAAGGATCAATAAGGTAGTATAACAAATCTCTATTTTATCATGGCATTAAACTATCATGAAAGACTTTTGAACTACTTGCAATACGTACTCGAGGGTTCATGGCATCTCTATGTAACTCAAAGATAAACAAAAGATACGCTTGATTTAAATATATCAAAATGACTCAGGATAATTGCATCGATATATATATGAACTGTTTACAGTAAATACGAAGGTCAAGTTGAATCACTTGCCTTGAGATAGACTGGTCTGGTCTGACTGGTAGGAGCAACAACTGGAGCTTCACTCGACTTTTATGGCAAGTTTTCCCTCGTCTCGAGATCCTACATAAATAGTAATAATCCTCATTATAATATATTCTTACCATCTTAACCTATTTACAACCCGAAATTAAACATGGATGGCACTTAGGCCTATACGCACTTAATTCATATCCACCATTATATTTTCAAATGTACACACGTAGCCACATAATCATATATCGTATATTAATACCAAATAACATCATATACACCATAATGCCACACTAGGCTTGGATGATCTCGACTCACCACTTAAGTCACTTGGTCGCTAACTAAACAAAGTCTTCAAATTTGGGCTTCCTAACTCAATGTGCCTTTCCTAAATTATCCAAAACCTATTGACCCTCACTTGTGCCTTTTTCTCTACTGACCTTATACTATCTTACAACTATGGTGGTTGACCTAATACTCACTTCTAAGTGTTCTAAAACTATGTGATAAGTGAAAGTGCTCACTGGTGCAAATTTCAGAATGGTAACTAAGGTTTCTTGAGTGCATTAGACACTCTTAAACTACAAGTTTTTCTTCAAAATTTTTACACAAGACTCTCCTGACCTAAGGGCATCTCACAAGCTTGATGTGGCTCAAAGGCCTGGCTTGGGCCTTCTTGGGCCTAAGCTAAAAGTCCAAGGTTCCCCTGTTTTTCTGGGCAGAAAATGCCCTGACTTGAATTAACTTGTGACACATGGTTCTAGCTCATATCCTATGAACTATGGTTGGAAAAACTTCTCTGACATACCCTCTAACTAAGGCCCAATTGGGCCTAATGAGGGCCTACCCATGACATGGCCAAATCTCCCTATTTCTAAGTTGCAACAAAACTGTCCCCTGCTGGACAGATTTTGTTATTCTACTTGTGCACCTAACCAAATGACATGCAAACCTCCAACCAACTCCTAAAACCTATTATATACTCCCCATACTAACTTCTGGTAGCTTGGGCCTCAAAGTGCACATCAATGACATCGTCAAAACTCACTCTAAACCTCAGGGTATTAAACTGATTTTTCTGCAGAAACTATAACTCTCATTTTTCCAAGGTTTTGACTTGACAACTCAACTAACAAAACTCAATACTTAAACCAAGACTTATACATGGTAATCTACTGAACTAACTCCTTTATTCTCAAAATAACATTGGGTGAGATCATCCATGCCTAAAAACAACAACATGCAACTAAATATATAACATGCAACTCATGGAAAGCACATAACAAGATTTCGGCTAGGCATAAAGTTGTAAATGCTTGCAAAATCGACTTGCACCTAATACTTATCCTTAATAATTATGAAATATAACTCCTTTTAAGTATTAATAAGAAATTCATCATGGAAACAATCTATTTAAGCACATCTATTTCGAATTTTATAGATAACAACATGATTTCGAAAAGAATAGCATGCAAAACATGGTTGATCATCATTTAATGTCTTAAAACTAGCATGCATGGCTAATCATAAATTTATAATGAGATTTCAGTAGCATGCAAAGGATTTTAAAGCATGATATCTCCATAAAACACTTAGTTAGCACATATACATAATATATCTCATAGAGAGCTCTTGAATTCACAAGAATCAAGAGTTTCTCTTTGGAGATCACACAAAACTACACATGCAACCATGAAACTTCATCTTCCAAATCACAAAACTCTTGGGAAGTATATAAAATAAATGTAGGTGAAAGAATTACACTAGGGAAGATGAGAAATGGAATGAAAAATGGAAGGGAGTGGGGGAAATGGGGTTCGGCCGAGAGCAAAAGGGAGGGAGGGGAAGAGAGAAATTTTTGTGGTGTGTTGGAGTGTGAAATGATGAATGACTTCTCTCCACTTTGATTTGTTTGTTTTATGCTATTTGGTTGACAATTAATGAGTGGAAGTGAGAACTTACAAAAATGTCTCTTGGCTAAAGTTAGGCCATTTTGCATGCAAGGCTAAGGTAGTAATTTGGTAATAATCAAATGAGTTAGTGGGGTTGGAAAAGTCTTATTTGCCCTTTGAGAGAATAGAAAGAGAGTTTGCATGCAAGGTTATTCATGTAATTTGATAATTATAACAAATAAAATTTGTAAAGATTTATTTTTATAAAATAAAATACAAGTTCAAAAATTATAAAATTTATACCATAAAATAACTTGTATTTTTAGACTTTATAAAATCATTTTCAAAATTTGTGATCAAAATGCCTTTTAAAAGAAGATTTTTCCAAAGCTTAGAATATTCCTTATAAATCAAAAATAAAGAAATTAAATAAACTCTTGCTTTGAAAAATCATATACTACCCAAAGCAAATTTATAATGCAGAAATTTTCACTCACACAAACGTACAATCATTGAATATATTTTCATTTGACTTAATATTATACCAAATTCACAAATAATATTACATAAAATGCCGGTCGTAACAGACACTGCTAAGAAAATATGGGAGAAGATTAAAATACTCTATGAAGGAACTGAGGAAGTTAGATCTAATCAAAGAAGGATCCTGATTTCACAGTATGAGGGTTTCATGTCTAAGCCCAATGAAATCATTACTGAAGTATTTGAAAGATTTAATAAGATGATGAATGTCTTACAGCTTCATGACAAGTACTATGAAGCTGAAGAGGTGAATCTGAAGTTCTTGCTTACTCTTCCTGATCATTTGGAACATAAAATCTCAGAAATCAAGGAAGGGAGAGACTTGAGCGGGATAACTCTGGAAGTTCTATATGGAATTCTCAAAACCTATGAACTAGAGATGATTCAAAGGCAATCATTGAGATCTGGCCAAGGATATGTTATAGATGGTTCAAGTGCTTTAATAGTAGATGAAGGCCAAACATCCAATGATGAACCAAGATCTCATATCTCAGTTGCCTCAACAAGTGAGCAGAGAACAATTGATTCACAGGAGAAAGTCATACTAGAGTTGGAAAAGGATGAGTACTATACTCTTGAAGAACTGGATGAGCTAGATCAGTCAATGGCCTATCTGGCTAGAAAATTCTCTAACATTAGAGTAAAGAAGCCAAGGTACTTCAGGAATAAAGGACAATCCTTCAACAAAGACAACAGCTGGAAAGAGAAAGGGAAGTACAATTCTGATAGCAAAAGTGGTTACAAAACTGGATATGTTGACAGATCTAATATAAGGTGCTTCAGATGTGATGAACTAGGCCACTTTGCTACAGAATACAGGAAACCCAAGAAGGCAAAGAAAGATAAGGCTTATCTTGAACTTGAAGCAAAGTACGAAGCTCTTCTGAAGAAACAACAAAGTAAAGTTGGGATGACTCTGAGAATGATGAAGATGAAGAACTTGGAAACTATACACTCATGGTCTTGGAGCAATGAGAAGCTTGAAAGTGAAAAACAAGAAGCTGAATTGTTGATAGTGGAGCTTGAAGCCTTGAAATAAGAAAATGGCTATCTGAAAAACAAGCTTAAGTGTGTAAATGAGATTGAGGCTGTGCGGAGAGAAAAACTGGAGAAAAGTGAAGTAAAGTTGAATTCCTTCAAGAATGCATCTGAATTGGTTGGTCAGTACCATGAGAAAAATAAACCATGTGCAAACATTGCCATTGGTCTTGATTATAATACCTTAAATAGCAAGAAGAAAAACACTGGTGACAGAGGAAAAGCAACAAAGAGTGAAAACATTCCAGCAATGCTGAAAAATATTTGGTCACCAGTATTTAAGACTTGTGAGGTAAACTTCAGTGAAGAAGAATTGATTATCAAGCAAGAAATTGCAGATGAGGATAATGAAAAGAAGAATGCAAATTCAATTCAATCTTCCAAGGATGAAGAAAAACTTATGGACAACCAAAGTACCAAGACTCTTGTCAAAGAAACCAAGATTGAAGATGCAAGAAAGAAGAAGAAAAATAGAAGTGGAAGAATGGGGAAAAACAAAAGAAATAATTTGGCCTATGTTGCAGATATTCCTGGCAAGAAGTGTGGAATATGTAATTCTACAAATCATCTAACTCATCTTTGTAAAAAGAGTGTTAGTAAGCCAATTGAAGGAACTTACAAATACAATGAAGCAGATTTAGATGATCCCTACTCATTCTGTGATAAGTTTGATTGCATCCCTTGTAACTTGAAAGTGATGAAGAGTTGTCACAAACTGAGAGTAGACCTAAAAGAAACATAAATTGAGTCTACATCAGAAAGGGAAAATACACAACAATCATTGAACTCTATTTTACTTGAAACAAATCACTCTACTTCTGCTAAATCAATTAACAAGAAGAAAGTATCCAACACTGCTTGGGTTACTAAACACACTTGAATCTCATTCTGTGCAGGGCAAAGTGAAGAAAGTCATATGGATCATTGACAGTGGATGTTCCAGACATATGACAGGTGATAAGGCCCTGCTATCACAGTTTGAGAGAAAGCTGGCCCATTGGTGACCTTTGGAGACAACAACAAAGGATTCACAATGGGATATGGCAAGAATGTTTCTGAAAATATTATCATTGATAATGTAGCACTAGTAGTTGGTCTTGAGGTGAATCTTCTCAGTGTTAGCCAATTTGCAGACAAAGACTTTGAAGTTTTATTCAACAAAGAAGAATGCACCTTTATCAGCAAGAAAACTGGTGAAATTGCTCTGAAAGGAGCAAGGAAAGGAAGCTTGTTTGTTGCAGACTTAGACTCAACAAATAAGGATGGTATTTGCTGCTTCTACACCAAGGCATCATAAGAACAAAGCAAGCTATGGCATAAGAAGTTGTCTCACTTGAATTTCAAGGCAATTAACAACTTAGTCAAAAAGGAGTTAGTGAGAGACATGCCCAAGCTGGAGTTTGCTCAAGTTGAAGTCTGTGAAACTTTTCAGAAAGGAAAGATGAAAAGATCTAGTCACAAGTCAAAAACTATGAATTCTATTAGTACACCCTTTCAACTTATTCATATGGACTTGTTTGGGCCAGTAAATGTCTTATCAATTTCAAGGAGCATATATGCACTTGTGATGGTGGATGATTTCTCAAGATACACTTGGGTAGAGTTCATGTACTCTAAAGATGAAACTTCACATATCATAATTGAGCACATCAAGAAGATAGAAAAGCAGGCTGAAGATTATAATTGTGTGAAAAGACTGAGAAGTGACAATGGAACAGAATTCAAAAATGCTACATAAAGTGAATTCTGCAAAGGCAAAGGCATTGTTCAAGAATTCTCAGCTGCCAGGACACCTCAACAAAATGGAGTAGTTGAAAAAAAGAATAGAACATTGGTTGAAGCTGCTAGAACAATGCTGCAAGATGCCAAGTTGCCAACAAGTTTATGGGAAGAGGTTGTCAACACTGCATGTTATATTCAGAACATATATCTCATTAATAAGGCACATGGCAAGTCACCCTACTCTATCATGTCCAAGAAAAAGCCTACTGTAAAGCATCTTCATGTGTTTGGAAGCAAGTGTTACATTTTGAAAGAAAATTCTGAATATGTGGGAAAATTTAACTGAAAGGTCTTTGAAGCAATTTTTCTGGGATATTCGCAGGAAAGAACAACCTACAAAGTCTATGTGATTGATCAAAAGAAGATTATGGAAAGCACAAATATGACCTTTGATGATGACAAGTGTCCAGGCTTGGAATGCCTTGATGATAATGAAGCTGAAGCCCTTGCATTTGAAAACCTCAATATTGATAGTGATTCTGATGGAGAAGATGAAGTTAATACATAACAAATGATGAATAAAGAGTCTACTGAACAGGAAAATCATGGTAATGGAAGCTCATCTCAAACACCTGAACTTTATAGCACAAACTCAGGGGGAGAAAGAGAAGAAGGACCTACCAGTCATACCAATAATGGAGAAAATGATGAAGGCACAAGTCAACAAACTCACACTAGGAAGTGGGATAGAAGTCACTCCAGAGAAGCAATTATTGGTGATCCTACTACTGGTGTGAGGACTAGAAGTGCAACTGCTAATGAATGCCTACATGCATATTTTCTGTCTCAAGTAAAGCCTAAGAAAATTGACAAAGCTCTGCTGGATCCTGACTGGATATCTGCCATGCCAGAAGAGCGGAATCAGTTTGAAAGAAGCAAAATCTGGAAGTTAGTTCCTGCACCAAAGAACAGAAGCATTATTGGAACAAATTGGGTGTTCAGGAACAAAATGGATGAAAATGGTATAATTACCAGAAAACAAAGCAAGGTTTGTTGCAAAAGGCTACTCACAAGAAGAAGGGATTGATTATGATGAAAATTTTGCTCCTGTTGCAAGACTTGAAGCTATAAGAATTTTTCTAGCATTTGCTGCACAATCAAATTTTAAAGTGTATCAAATGGATGTCAAAAATGCCTTTCTGAATGGTGAGCTAGAAGAAGAAGTTTATGTGCAACAGCCTCCTCGCTTTGAGGATCCAAAATTTCCTAACTTTGTGTATAAGTTACTCAAGGCTCTATATGGACTAAAATAGACACCTAGAGCTTGGTATAACACACTATCAGATTTCCTATTGAAGTATGGTTTTACTAGAGGAACCATAGACAAGTCTCTCTTCTACAAGAAACATGGTGAAGATATGATCCTAGTTCAGATATATGTAGATGATATCATCTTTGGTTCTACTAATGAGAAGCTGTGCCAAAGATTCTCCAAGCTTATGCAAAGTGAATATGAAATGAGTATGATGGGGGAACTAAGTTACTTCCTTGGACTTCAAGTCACCCAAAGAAGTGATGGTATCTTCATCAGCCAAACTAAATATGTCAAGGATCTTTTGAAAAGGTTTGAAATGGTTGATTGTTCACCTGCATCTACACCTATGTCTACTGTATCAAAGTTGGATGAAGATAAAAAGGGCAAGAGTGTAGATATCTCATGCTACAGAGGGATGATTGGATCATTGCTTTACTTAATAGCAAGCAGACCAGACATCATGTTTGCAACATGTCTATGTGCAAGATTTCAAGCCAATCCAAAAGAATCACATTTGATGGCTGTAAAGAGGATTTTCAGATATTTGAAGAAAACTCCAAACTTGGGATTATGGTATCCTAAGGGAACTGGTTTTGAAGCTGTTGGATATACATATGCAGATTTTGCTGGATGCAGGGTTGACAGAAAGAGTACCATTGGAAGCTGTCAATTTCTTAGATAAAGACTTGTATCTTGGTACAGCAAGAAACAACAATCTGTATCAACTTCTACAGCTGAAGCTGAATACATAGCTGCAAGAAGTTGTTGTGCTCAAGTGCTTTGGATTAGAAATCAGCTAATAGATTATGGCCTAGTGTTACACAAAATTCCTATCATGTGTGACATACTAGTGTTATATCTATAGTAGCTAATCCAGTTAATCATTTTAGGACAAATCACATTAATGTGAGGTACCATTTTATTAGAGAACATGCTACTAATGGTACCATTGAGCTCATTTTTGTACCAACAGAAAAACAACTAGCTAACATTTTTACTAAACCTTTGGATGAAGCAACCTTCACTAGACTTGTAAGTGAAATTGGAATGCTCAATTCTTCATCCTAAGGCAAGAACTCAGCTAATGTTTTGCAGCAGATTAATATCCAGTAAATCAAAGTTAATTTGATTAAATTGGAAATTAACTGAAATATGAATTATAAATATTTCAGAAATCTGTACATATTTATTTTTTAAATTCAATTAACTTGGAATTTTTCAAATTCTAAGTAAACTGCTTAGTTGTAATTTTATCAATAACTACAAACTTTAACTACAAACTTTAACTTATCAATAACTCAGAACTGAGATAATTTAAATTGATAAATTATTTTGATAAAATACTTTTGGAAAATGCATTATATTTTTATTTTGAATTTATTCAAGTAAAAGTTAAAATTAGTTCAGTCCATTTTTGGGGACAAACTGGGTATTTATTTGACATTTCGATAAATCAAGTTTGAGTTCTCTATAAGAGTGATTTAAAATGACTTCTCGACATGTACTTCATTTCTCAAAATGACTTCTCGATACACAACTCCAAATATCTATTTTTGAGTTCTCGATAAGTCATCTACTTTCACTATAAATACCCAGATTTCTCGATTATTTTAACTTGGAATTCCTCAAAATTCTAAGTAAACTGAGTATTTATTAATTCATATCCTCAGTATATGATGTTAATAAATAACATATCAAAAGAAGCAAAAAGGATGAAAAACTGAACAAATTTAATTCATAAATTCTGTTCAGAAAAATACTTTTGACATACTTTGTCTCTACTTCCTCTGACTTATTGACACATTTACATGCTTATGTGATTGCTTGTTTATGTGGAAATAGGTTAGTCTAATGTTAGTAGACTAGTACATTATTTGTGATGTTTTGAGTATGTTGATAGTGGTTAAATTATTTGACTATATGCTGATAGGAGTAGTTACTTTTATGTAGGGAGTACTTGTTTACTTGCATAAGGAACAATTTTTCTAAATAGTGAACTAATATTCTTGAGTACTTGCATGGGGAATAGTAACTAGTCATTTCTAACTGTCAAGTATGCTTATGTGATTATTACTCTTATTATCCGGGCAACTCAAGAGTCTATTGGTTTCTATCTTTACTCCCTCTATAAATTAAAATGTTTCACTCTTTATCATTCATCACTCTCCTATTCTCAACAAACATCTGATTTTAAACTCACCTCCTGTTCATCTCCCTCTCTCTCACTCAAATGGATGCCCCGGTCTTTTATATACTTATTCGTGGAGCTTATCAGCCTGTTCATCATTTAGATGAAGACCAAGTTTACTTTGATCCCTTCGGACTCCGTGTCCGTCTCAGGGGGGTTATTTGTAGCCCCTTTGATATTCCAAGAGAGATCTTTGATGAACTCTCATGGGATGATCAACTCAGCATCCTTTTCTTTGAGATGGAAGTCTCTCTCGAGCAGGAGAGACGTGCAAGAGTAGCTGAGCAGCAATGCCTTGCTGTTTTGGAGTTGCAGGAGAGAATCATTTCTCTTGGACACTCCATGTCCAGAGCTTACCAGCGCAGTGCAAGGAGGTTGGAGGTAGAGAAGAAGAAGCCCAAACTAGAGTAGTTAGGATTTGGATTTACTTGTTGAATATATATCTTAATGTACTATGTTTCCATAATTAATGAAAATCCAAATTCTTCTCTAAGCATTCTCTTGTTTGTGTAATGATTCCTATGTGCTTATATCTGTATTGAATATTATCTTCTCTGCAATAATGCTTGAAACTAAAATATCTTACAATGTATTTGTCTAACGAAACTCCAAAAAGATACTTTTGTTCAATGCATTATAGATCCAACACAATCTAATCAGACAACAACAGGGAATTCAGATAATCTATCCACATATATTAGTGCTAAAACTGCAGCTAAAACATTTCAAACTAAACTGCAGTTCACACAAGTATAGCAACACAAACACAAACTCAAACACAATCCCACTCAGGTAACTCTCAAAAGGAACCTGTTTTACAAAAGGACAGAACCCCCAAATGTTCTTCAGTTATTTTGTGATTTGAGAAAAGTAACATGGTATCACAAACATGGAAACTCATCAGTTCTTCATGAATATAGCTAATGCACTTTCATGTGCAAAACAGTCTTAACAGACTGATAGGTTTAAGGGTAGTACTCCTGAGGGGGAGCTATCTAAATCCTCTCCAATTCAATTGGAGGTTCCTCGTGGAGGAACAACTCCCCTCACAACTCTAGTAGAAGCTGCCTCAGCAGCCAAAGCTAGAAGTACAATTTCCTATGATAATGTCATGAGAAAGGCATGCATAGCACATTCAAGTGCCAGTATGTTGCAAGACATACAAGGGTTTGAGGCTGGTGCACATGGCAGTAACCCAGTCAAATCCCCTCCAATTCAATTGGAGGTTCCCACTATAAGTGGAGGACAATACACTGTCAAAACCACAGAGCAATCTGTGAGTCAAACTGTGACCCTAGTCACAGATGATTATGAACTCACTCTTCTGGTGAAATGAGTATGATTAGACCTATATAATGATTTCCCCTACTCATATGATCACGGATAAACTCTTCTCATCCACCTCTTATTTATGTAGGACAAACAACAATTGAGCCTTTCATGTGAAAATGTGAGAAAAGATTAAGAGAATAACAAAAAATAAGAGAAGCGAGATCCTTCCTGGTAAAAGGAGAGGTAGATGAGTGTTTGGATTTAGCAATCCTTGTGAGGTTACTTTGACTCTTAAAAGTCATGAGACTAGTGCAGTGAGAAGTAGTGAGACTACTTATTCAAAAGAAGAGAGAGCTTAGGAATTTCCTACTCTATTCTACTTGATAAACTCATTACTACAGACTTCACTAAAGCTTGAAGCTGCTGATAGTGTTCTAAATGGACATTGACAAAAGCTTGAACAATGTGCATCTAGCTGGATCTTTCTTCCTGAAGATAATGTAAAAAAGGGGGAGAATATATCTAAATGCCAAAACAGCTAATGGATGTTGCCATATAATAATATTCTTTTCTTGATAGGGGGAGAAGGAAGAGTAAATCTAAATGCAACTCACAAAAGAAGATCAGATTGGAAGATTGGTTTCTGCATTTAGATAAAGTTTTGACATCATTAATCAGAACTTGTGCATAATTTCATAATGAACAAGTTGGAGGAGATTGTAATATATAATAGATGATGTCAAAGATTACTGGAGCTAACAATGCCATTAGCATCTATGATCTAAGTAGAAGATTAATGAACAGTTTTTTTCAGTAATCAGTTAAGCTTGGGGCCAACCCTAAGTTAGTTGTATTGTTATCTAAATTTGTATTTTGTACTTGTAACACTTAAAGTCTGTAAAATACAAAGGAGCAGACTGGAGTCTTTTTTCTAAAACAGTATCAAGCCTAAGGATTCTATCTGGAAGAAGATCAAGAAGATCATGCCTCATAAGAATTTTGAAGAAGCTTGGAGTTGAATAAATATGTTTTGGAGAAAAATGTTCTAAGTCAAGATCTCTACAAGTCACAGATTTAATGTTATAGAGAAGTCATTCGAGAACTCCAGAATGACTTATCGAGAAGTCATTCAAACTCCATATAGTACCGACGTATGAGCAATATCTACTCGACGGATGAGCTATATATCTACTCGATGGATGAGCTATATATCTTCTCAACGGATAAGCAATATCCACCCGGAGTAGAGAAGTCAGGAAAGCTACTCGAGAAATCAAGAAGATATCGACGAGTCATTCTTTCACTAGAGAACTCAGAGTTATCGACAAGTCTATATCCATTCGAGAACTCAGAGATATCTACAAGTCAAGTGAAGTTATGAAGACTAGAGATCTCGATGAGCTGAAGACCTCTACAAGCCAAACTCATTATGGAGTACTAGAGATCTCGATAAGCCTATGTACTTTTCGAGATATCAAGTGTTCTAATAATTCAAACTAGAGATCTCGAGGTACAGTCTCAAAGTATAGAATTGTAGATCAGTTCAATATCCAAGATAAACAATCAACAAACAATCCAACAGCTGGATTGATAAGTCTACAAAAAGCAGCTTGAAGTGTGTGCAAGATCAATGGCAAAGATTAACTGATAGAGGAAGATTAAAATAAACACGGGATGCTAAAGATATGCTAAGCCAGAAATGGAAGATTTGCTGACAGTTTATAAAAGTTAATAGCATGTTTATTATCCACTGTGTAAACCAACAGTTTACTGAGCTATAAAGTTAACACTGGTCCTCTAGTTAGTTGTAACAATTAAGATCAAAACTCTTGTAACACTCTCGAGAAGAAGCTGAGCTCTTTAACTTCAAAGAGCTTAGAAATTTTGTAGCAAAACATCTTAATTTTTAATACAAAAATTAAGTGAGTTTTGAAGATCTGTGTTCTTTATTTTGTGCAGGTTTAATTTCTGCATGAACACTTTTCTATACAAGATTTAATTTACCTTGTTCAACCATTATCTTTCAAGAAAAGCCTAAAATAAGAAATACACATTCACCCCCCCCCTCTGTGTGTGATTCATTACCTAACATGATTTAGTTGAGCGAGTAGGCGAATCGAGTTTTAGTAGACATTTGGAAGTTGATGCAATTGTTGAGAGTGGAGCATCAAGTGAAAAATCATCTTTCCAAACTTCTAGTAGCTCAAAAATGTTAGATTTTTTTGATGATTCTATTTTAAAAGTTGGAGATGATGTGATGTTGCCAATGGAGTTGAGAAAGGGAATAGTATTTAAATTAAAGAAGGAATTGGCATGTTTGGTAAGATAAGTTCATACCCCATAAATTGGCATCATAAATTAAAATCACAAGATCAGACCCCGTAAATTGGCATGTTCATTGTAAATTAAATGAAAGTGGCTGTAATTGGATGTTGAAAGATAGAAAGCGTAGTGTGCATAACTATTTCGAGATAATAGATACTTTGGGTGCACACACATGTATGAACCCAACTATCACACAAGATCATTGTATTTTGAAATCTTTGGACATTGCCGAAGCAATTAGAGCACAAATATTTGCAGATCCAAAAGTCAAGGAAAAAGTACTATTAGCCACAACTGAAAATATATTATGATACCATCCAAATAAGATGAAGATTAGAAATGCAAATAAGCTAGTGATTGAAAATGTTCGTGGATCTTGGGAAGGGTCATATAGTGACCTTCCATATTTGATGGAAGCGCTACAATCATTCAATGTTGGTACAAAAGTTTATTGGGACTGCAAAGAGAATAAGATGGGAGAGGTACTTTTTTGAACTTATTTAATGCTTTAGTGCTTCTAGATAAGTGGTTTTCATAACTTATAATGTAGTTAAGTTAATTTCACTCTTTATATTATAATTAGTGTACCTATCTTCTAAAACCCAAATTGGATATATTATACCCTAACCATTAATAAAAAAAATAATTTATGGTCCAAGAGTCTGGTTCCCAGGGTTTAGGATTTAGAATTTAGGGCCTAAGTGTAACATCCGGGATATCGCGTGTAATTGTTTTTATTAAAAATAATTTTTATATGATTATTATGTTATTTTTTGAAGGGTTTTTAGCACATAAACGCAGCGAAATGTAAATTTAAATCTTAAAAAAAACCGAAACCCTCTGCAGGATTCATGCAAAAAATAATATTTAATTCGTAGTTCAATATATTTACCTTAAGAAGCTTTACGTTAATGGAAAGATGGAGGTCTTTAATGGCGATCCAAAAACGATGAACGGAGTACCTTAGCAGCTGCTCCTCAAGTGTGAAGCACTCCACCGGTATCCACCAAGAAAACGATGTAATGAAGGAGGAGGAGATGGAGAGAATTAGGGTTTTGTAAATCTTTTTCCTTTTGGCAAAAATAGGGTCTATAATAGTATATTTATAGGCAAAATTTTCAGCTGAAAATTTTCCCATAAAATATTATTATTATTAACCCTTTATTATTCTCATTAATAATTAAAACACCTTTTAATTATTAATCCTTTTTCTAAACACTTTAGAAATAATTCCCTCTCTTGATTTAATTTCCAAAAATTAAATTCTTAATTAATAATATTAAGAACCTTTTCTTAATTAATTTATAATCAATTAAATCTCATTTAATCAATTATTAAATTTTCCAATTAATTATTTATTTCATAAATAAATAATTATCAGCCATTATTAATTAATTCATCCACCATTAAATCATTCTCTTTTATGGTGTGACCCTGTAGGTTCAATATTAAGCCGGTAGTAGAAATAAATAATAATAAAACTATTTTATCATTATTTATATAAATTCTCTAATTCATTAAATATGATTACTTAATTAATCATATTTATTCTACATCGTGAGGGATACTTCTCAGCATATCGCGACTATCCAGATAATATGAATTCACTGCTTAGAATACCAAGAACATATTCAGTGAGTAGTTACCGTACAATCAATTCCTTCTACCCTGCAATGTCACGATTAAATACAAGGCATGGAACTTGTGTCAAGCCTATCTTATTTAATCACTTGCTTTCCCATTCACTATGCTTAGTTCTATTTAATGTAAATTAGAAACTCCTTTCTAATTTCATTCACTCTGGCCAGAGATTCCTGAACTAGCATAAGTGGATCAGCATTGAACATTCTCTTCCTTCACTGGAAGGGGTAGATCCTTTATTGATCATACACTATCTTCGTGTACAAATTCCTATACCCAGTAGAGCCCTTATAATTGTCCCTTGAGACTAAGAACTAAACCAAAGCATAGTTTAGTGTACACAAGATGACTATGATGACCTCAAGTCTAAGGATACTTGTACAACTATCACTATGTGAACAACTGCTGACACGTGAGTGAACTCCATCAGTTGTTCAGCTGTGTGAGTCATGTTCAGTGAACTTATTCTATAATAAGCACCTACATACTAGCTATAGTGTCACCACACAAATGTCTATGAGAATAGACATCCTTCATAATGAAGCAAGCATAGTATGTACCGATCTTTGCGGATTATTAATTACCAGTTAGTAATCCTACGACCAGGAACTATTTAAGTTTAGAGTTATCATCTTTTAGGTCTCATTAATTACCAGTTAGTAACTGTGGTATATCTTATTTAAACATTTAAATAGATAGAGCCCGCAATAAAAAAAAACAAGTCTTTTATTAATATCAATGAAATCAAAACAGATTACATAAAGTTATTCCTAAATCCTCATACATGATTGGACTTAGGACACATCTCTTTCAATCTCCCACTTGTACTAAAGCCAATCACTCTGGTATCTAATACCCATCTTATCTTTATGACGTTCAAAGTGACTCTGAGAAAGTGGCTTTGTGAGTGGGTCTGCTACGTAGTTATGTGTGTCAACTCTCTCGACGTTGACATCTCTTTTTTCAACAATCTCCCTAATTAGATGAAAGCGCCGCAGGACATGTTTGGAATTTCTATGAGACCTAGGTTCCTTGGCTTGTGCTATTGCTGCGTTGTTATCACAATACAACACAATAGGCTCTTCAACGCTAGGAAGAACTCCCAAATCAGAAACAAATTTCCTCATCCAAACGGCTTCTTTTGCAACCTCACTTGCAGCTATATATTCTGCTTCCGCTGTGGAGTCAGCCGTTGTAGACTGTTTGGAACTCTTCCAACTAATCGCACCACCATTCAGAGTAAACACGTACCCTGACATGGATTTTCTATCACTTTCTGATTGAAAACTAGAGTCAGTATAACCCTCTATTTTCAACTCAGATTCACCACCAAAAATAAGAAGAATGTCCTGAGTCCTTCGCAAGTACTTAAGGATGTTTTTCACTGCTTTCTAGTGGTCTTCACCTGGATTGGACTGATATCTGCTCGTCACACTAATTGAATGAGCAACATCAGGCCTTGTACACAACATCGCGTACATGATAGATCCTATTGCTGAAGTATAAGGAATCTTACTCATACGCTCTCTTTCCTCAGGTGTCTTAGGAGACATTTTTTCGGAAAGGGACACTCCATGGCTCATCGGTATGAGACCTCTTTTGGAGTTTTCCATGCTAAACCTTTTAAGCACTTTCTTGATGTATGTACCCTAGGTAAGACCTATCATTCTTCTAGATTTATCTCTATAGATCTTCATACCGAGAATGTAGGATGCTTCTCCCAAGTCCTTCATGGTGAAGTTCTTTGATAGCCATACTTTGACTGATTGTAGCATCGGTATATCATTTCCTATAAGAAGTATGTAATCCATATACAATAAAAGAAATGTTACCGCGCTCCTACTAACCTTCTTGTAGACACATGATTCATCTATGTTTTTGATAAAACTAAACTCTTTGATTATCTCATCAAAACGGATGTTCCATCTACGAGAAGCTTGCCTTAAACCATATATGGTTCGCAGCAGCTTACACACTAGGTGTTCATTTCCCTTGGAAAGAAAACCCTCTGGCTGTGTCATATACACTTCCTCCTCAAGTTCCCCATTGAGGAAGGCCGTTTTCCACGTCCATTTGCCAGATCTCATAGTCGTAGTAAGCAGCAATCGCAAGCAAAATCCGAATTGATTTTAACAGGGCTATAGGCGAAAAAGTTTCATCAAAGTCAATCCATTGCCTTTGTTTGAATCCTTTTGCCACGAGCCTGGCCTTATAGGTCTCCACTTGGCCATCTGCTCCAATCTTTCTTTTGTATACCCACTTGCACCCAATAGGCTTAACACCTTCAGGCGCCTCAACCAGAGTCCATACTTGGTTGGTATACATAGATTCCATTTTGGATTTCATGGCACTATACCATTTCTCTGAGTCAACACTACTCATAGCCTCATTATAGGTCACAGGGTCGTCATCATCAATGATTGACAACTCATTGTCATTCTCAATGACAAGGCCATAATACCTCTCAGGTTGGCGAGACACTCTCCCTGTCCTACGAATGTGTTGTTCCACAGAAGGTTGTTCAGTCTGAACAGGTGTTTCCACTTGATTCGTAGTAGTTTGTGCTTCTTGAACTTCATCAAGTTCAATTTTGCTCCCACTGTTTCCTTCAAGGATAAACTCCTTTTCCAAGAAGGTAGCATGTCTGGAGGCAAACACCCGATTATCGGTGTAAAAGTAATACCCCAAAGTCTCTTTAGGATATCCCACAAAATTACATTTTACGGATCGAGATTCCAGCTTATCTGGGTCAACTTTCTTGACATAAGCTGGACATCCCCAAATCTTAACATGTTTAAGACTCGGTTTTCTTTCTTTCCATATCTCATATGGTGTTTGAGGAAAAGATTTGGAAGGCACCTTATTCGGTAAATATGCTGAGGTTTCCAATGCATAACCCCATAGGAATACTGGAAGATTCGCGTAGCTCATCATGGACCGAACCATGTCTAATAAAGTTCGATTTCTCCTTACCCCATTCAACTGTGGAGTATATGGAGGAGTCCACTGGGAGACTATACCATTTTCTTTGAGATAATCTAGAAACTCTCCATTCAAGTATTCACCACCTCGATCTGATCGAAGAGTTATAATACTGTGTTTGGTTTGTTTCTCCACTTCATGTTTATATTCTTTGAACTTTTCAAAGGCTTCAGACTTGTGTTTCATCAAATACACATATCTGAATCTAGATCTATCATCTATGAAAGTAATGAAGTACAAAAATCCACCCATGGCTTGCGTAGACATTGGTCCACATACATCTGTGTGTACCAATCCTAGCAAATCTGAAGCCCTCTCTCCATGTCCACTAAATGGAGATTTGGTCATTTTACCCAATAGACAAGACTCGCATATAGGATATGATTCAAAATCAAAGGGGTCAAGTAACCCTTCCTTATGCAATGTCCGCAGTCTATTTTCACTCATATGACCTAGCCTACAGTGCTATAATAGGTCAAATTTTCATCATCTCGTTTTTTTTATTAGTTTGTTCAATCTGAAGTAAATCATGCTCTATGTCACATACATACAGACCATTATTTATAATACCACGTCCATAAAGAACATTATCTCTAAGGATAGAACATTCATTATTCTTAATAATAAATGAAAAACCATCCACATCCAATATAGGAATAGAAATAATATTCCTCACAATAGAGGGAACGTAATAACAATTATTCAAAATAATAGTCTTGCCCGTAGGCATATGTAAACTAAATGATCCTACAAATATGGCCGCAACCCTTGCTCCATTGCTCATACGTAGGATCACCTCATCTTTTTCAAGAGTCCTATTTCCCTTTAGTCCTTGCAACGAATTGCAAATATGAGAACCACAGGCGGTATCTAATACCCAAGTAGAAATTTGACCTAGTGACATATTAACTTCGATCATGAACATGCCTGAATCAGAAGCGGTAGTCTTACTACCCTTCTTCTTCTTCAATTCTGCAAGATAAACCTTGTTGTTCCTCTTCCAGTGCCCCAACTTGTTACAGTGAAAACAAACAGCTAAATTAGGATCATTCAACTTGTGAGCATCTAGTATGCTCCGGAGTGATAGTGCAGAAGACATGACGAATATAGTAAATCTATAAATGATAAACACATAACAACATTTAGCAAATATTCAATTTCATTTCAAAATACTATATGAATCGGGTCTTTATTCATAAGTGTCTCCCACTAGTTTATCTAATTTTTTCAACCCCCTAAGTGAAAATTAAGCATTCATAATGCTAGTGGGAATAGGGATCCTAATTCCATCACACAACCTCGGCTGTGGCACGAAATGTCATGTGATGTTCAATAGGCAGACAACTCTTGTCAATTACATCTTATGTTATTCCCTAATATAAGTTTAGCCTCTTGAATAATTGAGTCACGGCTGTGGCACGACAAACTCAATATTCTAAGTCAAGTCTAACCCAACATTTCGTACAATTGAATCATTCTCCAACGGCCCACGGCTGTAGCACGTACCAACCTTTAGATTCTAATTCAATATACACATCTCTATGTAATAGACACGTATTTCTTATTTCGAACTCAAAGCCCTCGGCTGTAGCACGAAACGACAATGATTTAAAAATAAGAACCACTTTCTACCATGTTGGAAGGCTATGACCGACACAAGCCCATTGTGTGATTGGCCATTTACCACTTGATATTATTTAATTTTAGAGGGATTATATTACGTTACAATCATAATCATATTATAAAGAGATTCTTCCTTTTAAATTAAATATTTCAAATCAATAATCGATAATTAGATGATTCCCAGATCGGGTGGAGCATTGTCAAGAGGCGTCACTTAATAACCCTTTCTTACAGATAGAAATCTGTTGTTGACATAATCATCATTTCTCTCAATATTGAAAATTCATATTCAATTACGTGTTTCATAAACACAAGAATCTCATGATCGTATTCATAATATTTATTGTTAAGGCAAGAAACGATTCCTATTCTAGATTTTCTAGAGCACGCCTTATATTGATTTAAGTTCATCTAAATCTATCATCGCATGGTAAACATAGGCATATATCTCATATATAAAATTAAATAAACAAGTAAATGTAAAGTGCAATAAAGTAAATGTGTTTGGTTATGGCCCCATCCTATGTGATCTTTATCAAGCTCATGATAAAGATCAAGGTCAATCTAATATGGTGATGGAAATAAATACAACTACTTATTACATAAGTCTTCTTCTTTGTTTAGACTTCTTGTATGCCTCGTCTTCTTCTTTGTATCACCTCCATTGGATAACCTTCTTGAGTCTTCAATTACATTACATGATTGAAAGTAAAATTAATCTAATGAACTTACAAGAATAACTCGAGCTATATTCGAGATTTATGATTACAAAGATTGACGACATGCAAGTCGTATTTAAAACCAAAACCAAAACCATTACACTAAGGTCGAAAGGCCATAACCATCCACCATGCCCATACAACACATAAAAGCATGTTAAAACACATAATCTGATCTTAACATATCATATTATCCATGATCTAATCATAAAAAGAAAATATGACAAAAATCAGAAAAATCAGAATCAAATCAGAAAAACAAGAATCACTGTTTACGGGCAGTAAACGACATCAAACGCCTTACAGATGAGTCGTTGATAGCTTTTGCTATCAGTTTTGTTCAGACGCTCGTTTACCTATGGAATAGGGTATTCGGTTGCATAAATCGAACACCAGACCCAGATTTCAGCAAATCTGCAGCAGCCAATTCAGAATCCGTATCTAATATGATTCTCATTATTAGAACAAACATAAATCATGTATATATCAGTATATATACAGATTACATAATCATCTTATGATTATACAACTCACATGAATATCATATATTCAAAACCATACATATATATGCATATTATATCAACATCAAATCATGGCGAATCACGTACATGCTCATATATCGAAAACAGTTAAACACATAAATGAATTAAAAACTTTTCGCAAGTAGCTCTGATGCCATTGAAGGGTTTTTAGCACATAAATGCAGCGAAAATGTAAATTTAAATCTTAAAAAAAAACCGAAACCCTCCGCAAGATCCATGCAAAAAATAATATTTAATTCGTAGTTCAGTATGTTTACCTTAAGAAGCTTTACGTTAATGGAAAGATGGAGGTCTTTAATGGCGATCAAAAAACGATGAACGGAGATCCTTAGCAGCTGCTCCTCAAGTGTGAAGCACTCCACCGGTATCCACCAAGAAAATGATGTAATGAAGGAGGAGGAGATGGAGAGAATTAGGGTTTTGTAAATCTTTTTCCTTTTTGGCAAAAATAGGGTCTATAATAGTATATTTATAGGCAAAATTTTCAGCTGAAAATTTTCCCATAAAATATTATTATTATTAACCCTTTATTATTCTCATCAATAATCAAAAGACCTTTTAATTATTAATCCTTTTTCTAAACACTTTAGAAATAATTCTCTCTCTTGATTTAATTTCCAAAAATTAAATTCTTAATTAATAATATTAAGAACCTTTTCTTAATTAATTTATAATCAATTAAATCTCATTTAATCAATTATTAAATTTTCCAATTAATTATTTATTTCATAAATAAATAATTATCAGCCATTATTAATTAATTCCTCCACCATTAAATCATTTTCTTTTATGGTGTGACCCTGTAGGTTCAATATTAAGCCGGTAGTAGAAATAAATAATAATAAAACTATTTTATCATTATTTATATAAATTCTCTAATTCATTAAATATGATTAATTAATTAATCATATTTATTCTACATCGTGAGGGATACTTCTCAGCATATCGCGACTATCCGGATAATACGAATTCACTGCTTAGAATATCAAGAACCTATTCAATGACTAGTTACCGTACAATCAATTCCTTCTACCCTGCAATGTCACGATTAAATACAAGGCATGTAACTTGTGTCAAGCCTATCTTATTTAATCACTTGCTTTCCCATTCACTATGCTTAGTTCTATTTAATGTAAATTAGAAACTCCTTTCTAATTTCATTCACTCTGGCCAGAGATTCCTGAACTAGCATAAGTGGATCAGCATTGAACATTCTCTTCCTTCACTGGAAGGGGTAGATCCTTTATTGATCATACACTATCTTCGTGTATAAATTTCTATACCTAGTAGAGCCCTTATAATTGTCCCTTGAGACTAAGAACTAAACCAAAGCATAGTTCAGTGTACACAAGATGACTATGATGACCTCAAGTCTAAGGATACTTGTACAACTATCACTATGTGAACAACTGCTGACACGTGAGTGAACTCCATCAGTTGTTCAGCTGTGTGAGTCATGTTCAGTGAACTTATTCTATAATAAGCACCTGCATACTAGCTATAGTGTCACCACACAAATGTCTATGAGAACAGACATCCTTCATAATGAAGCAAGCATAGTATGTACCGATCTTTGCGGATTATTAATTACCAGTTAGTAATCCTACGACCAGGAACTATTTAAGTTTAGAGTTATCATCTTTAGGTCTCATTATTATGATCTCATCACAATCCATAAAAAACTTTACTCTAAACTGTGGTATATCTTATTTAAACATTTAAATAGATAGATCCCGCAATAAAAACAAAACAAGTCTTTTATTAATATCAATGAAATCAAAACAGATTACATAAAAGTTATTTCTAAATCCTCATACATGATTGGACTTAGGACATATCTCTTTCATTTTTGGTGAATTATCTGATGATTGGTGTAAATATGTGAATGCTTATATGTGATACAGTATAAGTTTGCTAATTTTATTATGACCAGAATAAAATATAGATAATTACGGTATTTTTCTGGTAATTTTTGGGCTGTTAAATAATTTTATATTGATTTATGAATTTATTAATTATTTTCTGAATAATTACAAAATTATTTTATAAAGCTGGGAATCGTCCGACTTCAACCGTTTTTACGTTTTTACAACCCGAAACTCTTCCAAAAACTCCTTCCTAACCTAATTTGGTAATTCCGGACATTTTCCGTGTTTTGACTTTTTCGATCCGGATTACGGTTTGACCCGTGCGCGGCCCGGCGCAAGATTCTCGATACGATAATCATTACGGTGAACCAACAAAAACCCGTATTTTCGAAAGACGAGATATTATTACATTAATTTCGTATAGAGTGTTTTATAAAAAGTCCGGTTGGGATAATTATCCAAAACTGATATCAAATCGGATCGTTTTTGCAGTTACTTAGCGGCTAAGTAACTAATTTAAAGATCCAAAATGAACCAGAACGATCTAATATTCCATAAATATATATTATTTTATTTTATTCGGATAATCACAATCAGTCAGTAAAATTCCGCAAAATACAGAGAAAATGTCGAATTAAAACCGCGTTCTTGAATATCAAACGCACGAACGAAGGCGTTATCGAACTCCGATTTGGGCGTGCAGCATATCAAAACGAAGCTCTCGAAATCTTCTTTCTGAATCAACCATTTTTTTTTGCCCAGAAATCAAGGTATTTTTCTGATTTAATTATTTAAATTCGAATTAATTATGGGTTAAAATATGAATTTTTGTTCTTGATGTTTTTGATATGATTTGATGCATAATCGTGTAGATTATTTCTTTCTGGTCATTTTGGTATATTATATGATAAATTTGGAGTTCAATAACATATAAAAAATAAGGTTTGATTCTCAGATTGTTAAATTAGGGTTTATAGACGATGAATGTTCTTAATTTGATTTGGGATTTTTAAATTCGTGGATTCTGGGTATGATTGGTTAGTGTCAGCTTGTAGATCGTCCAAAAACAAAGCAATTCTTGTGTTTAACAGTCGGGTTGGAAGTCTGTGTTTGGCCGGATTTTCGAGCTCCCGCCGGCGTCAATGGCGGCGATCGCCGAAAATGGAGCTTCAGCACGGGATTTGACCTTTGAATGCTAGATTTTTGTTGCTGCAACGAAACGGAACTGATTGGTAATTGAATTAGCCTCAAACCACCTGTGCTGGGCTGCGAATTAGATGGTCGGAGTATTTTCCCGGTTGCCAGAAAATCCTGCCGGATTCTGGGTTCTTCGCGACCCAGAATCTTCATACCCGACCCGTTTTGTTTAAAATAAAAACCCGTTCTAATCCTAATTTGTTCAACTACATTCTGAAATACTGTTTTTACAATTTACCCCCAAAGTTTCTGAATTTTTGCAAGTAAGTGATGCCTGTTTTAAAAACTTACAGAAAATGGATTTCTGTTTTAAATTATTTTAAAAATGATATTTTTATTATTTTAAAAATCAGAAAAATAGTTATTTAATTATTTTAAAGGCAGAAAATTATTTTAATCATTTATGTATTCAAAAATAAATCAAAATTATTTTATTAATTAATTTTAATTAGTTTTTAATTATTTTAATTAATCGATTAATTTATTATTAATTGATTAATTAATTTACTTAATTATTAATTAATTTTAATTGATTTAATAATTAGATTTAATTATTTATTTTTGATTTAAAAATTCCGAAAAATAGTTTCGAGCTTTAAAATATTATTTTAAATTATTTTCAAGGCTCGATAATTATTATAAAATTATTTTAAAGTCAAATTCGAGTCTTCAAACCCTATAATTTAATTATAAAATGATTCGGAGTCCAATTTTAATTCCAAAAAATGTTCAAAAATTCGTAATAAATACCTGGAAAATCATTTTGACCCCGAATCTTCTTTGAAAAATTATTTTGATCGAATATCTTACGTGTTATGTGCTACATTTTCACTTATTGATGCGTTATATGCCTATGCGATTATGGTTTGACTGTTTTATTCATAACTTTCAATCCGTAAATCGGATTTGGGTAAAACGAAAAGTAAATGAAAGCTTATGACGTCTATATGACGATTAGAATAATATGACTATGAATAATTGATAGATACTTATGATGCCTAGCAGAGTCAGCGAGGCATAGAAAAGGGGACCAATGATCTATAAATAGAATCAAAGCGTAGAAAGAGAAGGAAATTGATTGATAAATAGAAGCAAGGCATTGAAAGAGAAGAAATGTGGTTGATGAGTAAAACTGTTAGATGAGTACAAGTAAAGTGGAAATCGTCGATGATAAGGCAAGTACTTCTGAACCTTTCTTTAAAGATATATTGTAAATATTTTCGAACTGTTTCATAACATGTCGCTATTATTCAAAATAACTCCTGTTTTATATTACAAGTGCTTTAAACTATTTAACCTTGAACCCTGATTCTTCTTGATCTTGAGCCATAAGCCTTGTTCTTCACAAACCATTGAGTGTTGAATTTCCAGATACGATCCAAACACATACGATACTACTCCACAAATACATATCTACCACATACTGATTCTGATATTGAGTTTCTTAACATACCAACCCTTATTCCTTGTTTAACAGAAGACCAATTCTTGGAACCCTTGAACCCTTGGTCTTCTACTTTTTGATTCTTTCCTTGATTGAAAGCCAATCTGTTGGAATCCTTTATTATACCTACTTGGTATTATGAATCACCCTATGCTTCAAGATAAATGTTGTTTATGATCCATCTTATTGATTTACATTGTTTATTATATTGAATTGTTTTAGAATTGGATAGTTTTATAAATGTGGACCAGATTCGTGGTCATAATAGGCCAATGCGTGCCCCGAATCCAGTATATAGAGCAAAGCTGGGAGCCTTGCTCGGGGTTAGTGCGTGATTGATCAGCAGCCTAACCTTGGTTTTAAAAATGAAAAGTGAATTTCCAATTCTAATCATTGCTTATTCAGAAACTTGATTCTTCTAAATCATTTCAATTGGTAATTGTTTAACCTCAATTGCTGCTATGATTACTTGTTGAGTTAGTAAGCTCACTCTTGCAAAAAAATTTATGTTTTCAACAGTTGAAGAAGAAAGTGTTGGTAACAAGGATTCTCTGTCCAGTGCGCGAGCTAGGATTTCCGTTTAAGTTGGATCGAGCTAGCAGGAGTTCTATATTATAGATGAGTGGTGTAAGATTGTAAGTACGATATCATTAATAATTATAAGTTGAACTAGTTGGGTTTTGGTACGATGTAATAAAGGGTAAGGTTGTGGCTTGTTTTCATACTTTAACCTGTTGTGATCCGTGGTTGTGTACTGAAGGGTCTTTTCATATAATACTTTATATACAGGTTTAAATATTGTGGTATGTGTGGTGAGCCCCAAACTTCTGACCCGGGTTTGGAGGGCGTTACAGGTTGGTATCAGAGCGACATGTTTTAAGTCACTGAAACAAGCCTAGATTGTCGGGAATGGATAGAGGGTTAGGATTAGGATTAGGAAATAGAAAAAAATAGAACGTCGAGAGGTTGAGTGCGATCAAATAGTAGGTTTTAGTGGATTCGTGATGAAATTTGTTAGTCCCTTAACAATATCACAAGAATTACAGAAGGGGGGTTGAATGGAATTCTTGAAACTTTTTCTTGAAATAAAAATGTTCTAACTCGAATATATATATATAAGTGTGAATTGATTAGCACAATGCGGAATAGTTACTTAAATGAATCAAAACACAAGTAATTAAAAATGAGAGTCTTTAAAAACTTTCTGGTGGATTTGAATGATTCCACCAGAGATATATAATATATATCGAGAGAACCCTGTGTGCAAAATGCTCACAGTTGCTTACAAATATTGAACAACTAAGAATGCAGAGAAATGCTAAGAATTCTGCTTACAAATGTTTCTCTGCTTGTATCTCAGATTTTTCTTTAGTTGCTACTACTTACTTTATATATCACCAAGATTACAAAGTAATGAGACAGGATAATAAAATAAAACTATCTAGTCTATTACAATACTACTTCATTACTCTATTCCTGCATCTTTGAATATCTTCATAATAGCATGGAAATGGCAATGCTTCTATGTTCTCGAAAACCCAGTTGAATAGGCTACCACATTCCATTTGCATCCACTCGACGCATGTGACTCTGTTGTCACTATCAACAGATATTTGAATTATTTATCCATCGGGTTCATGATCATCCGTCGAGTTATTGATCATCCATCGGGTTGTTGATCATCCGCCGGGTTGTTGATCATCCGTCGGGTTGTTGATCATCCGTCGAATTCATTGTTGTTTATCCGTCGGGTAGCAATCAGGCACTTGACTTTATTTCACTTATGCAGAATTACAAGACATTATCTATGTATAATTAATCAACCTATTCTGCATATCTAACTAAACTCAACATGACTTAAGTACAACTACAAATTCTAAACAATGTGTATGCAGAAATGTGCTACAGACTTATTGTTACATAAGCTACTCACTCGATGGATAATAAGTCATCATCCGTCGGGACTATATTGAGTCATCCATCGGGACTTTAAACCTTATCCGTCAAGTGCTACATAATTTCACTAAGTAAAATCTACCAAGGTGTTTTGTTCATGAAATCATCAAGTACACAACATATACACATCAATCTCCCCCAATTTATGTCTACTGGAATTGTAGCCATAAATTAAGAGACACTTGATGATAACAAAACACCTTAAAAAATACAACGTTTAAAAGACATTAGATAATACTAAAAAGTGATTCAATTAACAAAATGTACAAAGTTTTGCTCACAGTCATTTTCAAGATGCTCCTCTAGCCCGAGTAGATTTATCTAGTTCCTTGAAGGTCTGGATCTCTTTCCAAGCTTTCTGTTATTTTCCTCAATCTGATTTTGGAGCTGCCTGTGGAATTCCAGTTCATCAGATTCTGAGAGATTTAACTTTCCTTGCATTTCCAAAAGAGTCTCATTGCTAGAGATGCTCAATTGGTCTTCTAATCTGAAAAATCTTCTCACTCCTTTGTCATCCATGAACTCCATCAGCCAGTAGGGCCTTAGATGCACTCTTCTCCCTGTGTAAGGAATGATTAGAGTCTTTGGGAGTGCATCTTTAGCTCTAACACTCCTTAGCTCTTCAATCTTCTTCAATACCAATCTTCTTGCAGTGATATTGAACCCAAAGTTCTTCTTGAAGGATGAATAAACTTTAATTTGTACAACTTGGCTTTCTTGAAGGATCCTGTGAAGTAGCCACTGAATCTCCTTTCCTCCTTTGTACTTGAACACTAACCTTTCAGGTCTCACTTCATCTAGTTCATCTAGATAGAGGTTTAGATCAGAAAATTCTTTGATGTCACATAAGTACATGTAATCTCCCTTATTGACTTTAGATTGAGCTTTGACTATTGATTTGGATTTGAGAGGTGACAGCTTCACTTTCTTGACTGCTCTTGACTTTGTTCTCTTTGGCTTGTTAAGGATTGGCAAATAGAAGTCAGGAATTGGTATGTTCTCCCATTCTATTGGTTCATCCTTAGGCACAATAGGTTCACCATGGATGTTCCTGTATGGATCCACCACTTTGATATCTTCAAATACCACTGAGAGTTTTGATGCTTAAGTTGTAGTTGGAGTGGATTCCTTGGGAAACTGATTCTCCAATTCCTTATCAACAATGTCCAGTTTCCTTTTATTTCTTTTAGCCAATTCCTTGATTCTTAGAGATTTCTTCTGTTATTCAACTTTCTTCTTTGATTCAATAACTCCAGATGGATGAGAAGAAATTTGTTGTGATGAATTTACAGCATATAGCTTGGCCAAGATAGCAATTTGCTCTTTCTTTTGTTTAGCCTTTTTAGCATCCAGAGCAGCTTGCTTCTTTTCCTGGTTCAATCTAGCCTTTTCTTCTCTCTTTGCTTGAGCAAATCGAGGATGTCCAGCCACCACACAAATTTCTTTCCCATTCCTGAAAATTTTAGCAATTCTTCTTTTAGAAGCTGAATCAGCTGGATCTTTGTAGAAATCAATTGATCTTGACAAAAGATTCTTTACATCATGCTTAGGTGTCTCATACACAGTATCCAAAGGGTTCTTCAATGATGATTTTGAGTAGTTTACCCTTGGTTTCAGAATAGTTTCAACCTTTGGAGATTTGATGCAGGATGGCTGTCCTCTTTCCAGATAGTTCATGCACATCTCATTCACACTAATTTGCTTGACTTGAGAGTGATGGATGGCTGACTTAACTGGCTCCTTGACAAGTTCAAACTTCTTTTGTATTTCATCATCAATCTTCTCCCAGTTGACTAAACTCAACTTCTCCTTATCAGCTGCTCTTATGTTGGCTGCTGCTGCATTGATCAGATCTATACTGTCTGTAACTGGTGGCTTTGAGATAGTAATTGAAGGCACAATTACTTTACTAATTTGAATCTGAAGCCTCACCCCCTCACTTGGCCCTTTCTTCCCCTTTTTTTTATCATCAAGTTGATTAGAGGAGGGGGTTTGAGCAGCCACCAAATTTTTGAAGTAAATCTGTCTGTTGAGCTTGATGAAGATGAATGGTTGTCAAAGATGCTTCCATGGCTGACATTATTGTGTCCAAGGCATCTATCTTGGTTGCAAGATCAGAATTTTTCCTTAATTGCCTCTTAATGTCAAGCATTGTAGCTTCTGGAAGTTTAGAATCTATCTTGTCTAAAATGGCCTTCTTCATCTCCTCAATATCACCCTTCATGGTGTTTACATCCCTAGCATGTTGGAAGCCTTGGATTTGTTGAAGTTGCAGGGAGGCTAGATGTGCCTGAAGGAGCTTCTTGGTGCTGGCATTAGTAGTGGTTTGAAGAGCAATATTTGTCTGATTGATTAATTGGATCAGGGTTGTCTTGAAGTAGTGCTCATCATAGTGCTTTAAAAATGCCCATGATGGCATACCTGATCTTGAACTGGAACCTACTTCTCCCCCTATGTCCATTACCTCATCTTCACTATCCCCACTCCCATCACCAAAGAAATTAGCTGAACCACCAGTCTCACAGTCCACATCACCAGCTGTAGAAGGTAAAGCTGTGATGGCATCCTTGGCTCTTAGCATTGACTGAGTGGTATGCACCAGATTGAGCATCCTTTCTGCATTGTCATTACCATGTTCAGCTAGAAGTTGATAAGCTTGAACAGGGTGAGTAAATTCCTCAACATCAAGGGAGGTGGAATCTATAACAGCTTTGGGATGCTGAGATAGTCCCTCCCTGTCTGCATCCTGGACATTCATTAACTCACTAGCAATGACATCCATCCTTATAGCTCCAGTACCTGCATTTATCTCGTTTTCTCTCTTTTGTTGCATCAGGGTCTCACCCTGGCTCCCCACCCTCACACCCTCACCTTCACCTACTAAGGTGGGACTCCTCTCACTTTCTTTTGCCAATCCTGAAGAAATGGATTGCATAGTTTCACTCATTTCCTCTCCTTTTTCCTGGGAGCAACCCAGACTCTCACTCAAAACACTCTTCTATCTCAATCCTAATAGTGATTGTACAACCACTAAATCTTCTACACTTAAAATAAATGAGGTTTGAAGCTGTGCAGAGATACTCGACGGATGAGTGATATCCATCGAGTGAGTGGTTTTGCTATCCGATGGATAACTACAGTTAAGCTTATCCGTCGGGATACAATCACTACTCGACGGATGAGCAATATCCATCGAGAGACTAGAAATGAATGAACTGGGAAAAGAAACTATTGTTGACTCTGTGCTGATTGAAGATATTTTGGGCACAGATGATACAACAGTTCCTGAAAGAATTGGCAAGTGAGCCAACAAATCATCTAAAAGATGATGCTCACTTGCACTAGATTTTGGCTTCCCCAACAGAGTTAAAGAAGGGGAATCAGGAATTGATGTATTTATCATATCCACATCCATAGAATTTGTTGGTGAGTTTGGTGTTTGAGGTGCTTTTATGACTAGATATTTTGGCTGTGACTCCACATTTATTGGAGCTACATCAAACTGAATTTGTGAAGGTGCAGTGACTGTGTCTTTAGCACCAGTTTGCACAGTGTGTGTACCCTATGCATCCCCAAGGGTTTTAGACTTCTTCTTTCTGGCATAAGTTTGGGGTGAGCTTGTGTCCCTAACCCTCTTGGCCTGTGCTCTTGGTTGAGAGCTTTGTTCAATAACTACATCCTTTTGGGAGGATGCAACTAGAAATGAGCTTTTATCCTTTTTAAGCACTGCAGTTTGTTGGGAAACTGCAGTGTGGCTAGGCTGGGATCCACTCAACTCTCCATCCTTATCCTTAGGGTTTCTTTTATGTTCACCCCTTCCCTCACCTATCTTTCCCTCCTTCACACTCCCCTCTTTAGTTTTAGTGAATTTTTCAACTGGCATCTTTTGGAATACCAGAGGGGGCTTGTTTAGATTTGGATTTTGAAATAATTGCAGGTTTGGTGGCTTGGATATACAACTGTTTAGTCATTGACACAGTTTCCATAGCCACACTGGAACTCAAAGAAATTATTGAGGTTGGAATAGTGGTAGGGATAGATGAACTTACTTCACTTACCTGAGGTGCTTGCATTACAGGAAAATAGAACAATGGCACATCCTTGTGATGATTGGCCCTATTCAAATCTGCAATGAGCCTTCTCTCTTAAACCCAACAATCTAATTTGTTGTTTGGGTTCTCATGCACAATCTCTTCACAGAGGTGGTTAGCTAACATCATAAAGAATCTAGCATAATACACACTCTTACCTCTTTTATTTAATTCTCCTAATTTATAGCCCAACTCAAAAAAAACAAGGTCACTGAAATCATAGAATTTATCTGTAACTATCATGTAGAGCATGTTAAGCATGGATATATTGACTGAATCAAAATTACTGATTTTTCCTGAAAAGACCTTCGTCACAACATCACACATAAAACTCCATTCTTTCCTAAGACCCATTCTCCTAATGTCACTTAACTTAGAAGTAGAAAGAGCATAGTTCATGGAATTAAGCATATTGATTATATCAGTGTCAGTATGTGGTGAGGTCATAGTGTTATCAGGAATCTTGAAGCATGCTTTTATAACATCACTATTGATACAGAACTCTTTACCTTTAATGGTGAGTGTGATTGTCTTGTCTGTTGAGTTGTAGGTAGCAGTGGTCCACATCTCTTCAACAACTTCACAAAAGATTGTGGGTGATTCTAGCATGGCATAGCTGAGCTCGCAACTCTTCACAAAGTCCATCATCTTGTGATAGTCACCAGATTGCTGAATACCCTTGTTCACTAGTGCAGTGAAATTGTTATTCTCATAAATGAACCCAGTTTGAGACATAATTTTTACAGCAAATGCCATTGTTAGAGAATAAAAGCTTGAAGAGAAAGAGAGTAAGTGCTTTGAGAGAGAATGAAATTTGAGCAGTTGAATTGAGAATGATAAAAGAAAAGTGATTGAAATGAAATAAGCTTTTATACTCTCTCAAAAATAACTGTTAAAAAATAATAAAGTAAAATAAGGTAACCAGTAGAAATTGTTTAAAATAGCCGTTTAAAAATAAACTGTAAAAATTCCACCCATTATCCGTCGTGTTATGCTTACAAACTGTAAGTATACTCGATGGATAATGTTCAGGAAATTAACGGCTAAGATTAAGACAATTCGACGGATAAGGATAAATGGTTATCCGTCGAGTCATAAAATATTCCAGAAAAATAATTGATTTTTATTAGCAAATAGTATTCCGATGGATGATCAAACTCAATGGATAAAGATCATCCGTCGAGATGTAAATTTTGACTTAGCCAAAATTTCATACTAGACTGAAAAATCAATTAAATTTCTGGCTGCATTCCAACTTGCAAATTAACTCATAAAGATTTAGGAATAATTGAGCATACCTAACTCACTTACCAACCCTGAAAAGGTGGATTCATCCAGTGGCTTGGTAAAGATATCTACAAGCTGCTTCTCACTTGGAACAAAATGTAGTTCTACAGTACGATTCATTACATGTTCCCTTATGAAGTGGTACTTGATATCTATATGCTTTGTCTTTGAATGTTGTACTGTATTTTCAGTGATGGCAATTGCACTTGTGTTATCACAGAAAATAGGAATCCTTTTAACTTGCAAACCATAGTCTAGCAATTGATTTTTCATCCATAAAATCCGTGCACAGCAACTGCCAGCAGTAATATATTCAGCTTCAGCTGTAGAAGTAGAAACTGAATTTTGCTTTTTACTGAACCAGGACACAAGCTTGTTTCCTAGAAATTGACAGGTTCATGTTGTACTTTTTCTATCAATTCTACAACCTGCATAATGTTACGACCGGCATTTTATGTAATATTATTTGTGAATAATATTAAGTTAAATAAAAATATATTCAATGCTTGTACGTTTGTGTGAGTGAAAATTTTTGCATTTTAAATTTGCTCTGGGTAGTATATGATTTTTCAAAGCAAGAATTTATTTAATTTCTTTATTTTTGATTTATAAGGAATATTCTAAGCTTTGGAAAAATTTTCTTTTAAAAGACATTTTGTACACAAATTTTGAAAATGATTTTATAAAGTCTCTAAAAATCCAAGTTATTTTATGGTATAAATTTTATAATTTTTGAACTTGTACTTTATTATATAAAAATAAATCTTTGGAAATTAGTTGCTTAATAATTATCAAATTACATGAATAACCTTGCATGCAAACTCTCTTCTATTTAACCAAAGGGCTAAAGAGTCAATAACCACCCCACTAACTCACAAATTGCTAGCCAAATTACCTCCTTGACCTTGCATGCAAACTTGCCTAACTTTGGCTAGAGGGTTACTCTTGTAATTTCTCACATCCACTCACTTGTGGGCAAATAAAAACCAAACAATCAAGATGATCACTCCACCATTTCTACATTTTTTCTCCCTCTCCTCTCCCTCCTCCCACCTTTCCTCTCGGCTTTTTGCCGAAGCCCTACCCCCCTCCCCTTTTCTTCATTCCACATTCAAGTTTCCACCTCCCATACAAGTAAATATTACTTCCTATATCATGATCATTTATATTCCAAAGAGTTTTGAGTAAAAAGTTTAAGTTTTAAAGTTGCATGTTAAGGTTTTAGTGAAACTCAAATATACAATCTTGATTCTTATGGATTTAAGGTTGTTTTTGAGAGGACTACAATGAATGGATAAGTGCCAAGTCATGAGAAGGAAAATCTTGATGATTTAATGGCCATTTCCATCCATTTCATTCGGCCATGACCATATGGGAGCCGAATGAATGGTCCTTGAAATCATTCTTGTTGTTTTGATCAATTTTTGCATGTTTATGTGATAATGACTTAAATTTTGTGGTGATAATTTGATAAAACTCCTTGCATGCTAAGTGATCATCTAGGTATACCTTATGCTAGGCTTGCATGTCAATTTTAAGATGGAATATATGTAGAAAATGGGTTGTTTTGGGTTGAAAAACCCGAAGGCATGCATGCATGTGGAATTCTCTTAGTTTGTTGTAAGATTTTGATCATTTGGAAAAGATTTTGTTAGTGAGCCTTAATTTCAGTAGGAATAATGTGATAATATGGATTTATGCTTCTTGTTGCATGGTAATAATTTGTGGTTATCTTTTATAAAAATATATATCATGTTGTTTCAAAAGCATAAAGGTTTATGAGTTGTAAAGAGTAGTCTCTTTTATTTTGCCATAGTTGCACCATAGGTAAGGATGATCTCACCAAGGGTATTTTGAGAAAAAAAAAAAAGAGTTAGTTCAGTAGAACACCAAGTATAGGTCTTGGTTTAAGTATTTAGTTGTTGATAATTGGGATTGTCAAGTCAAAACCTTGGAAAATGAGAGTTATAGTTTCTGCAGAAAAATCAGTTTAGTACCCTGAGTTTAGAGTGAGTTTTGACCATGTCATTGATGGGCACTTTGAGGCCCAAGCCACCAGAAGTTAGTATGGGGAGTATATAATAGGTTTTAGGAGTTGGTTGGAGGTTTGCATGTCATTTGGTTAGGTGCACAAGTAGAATAACAAAATCTGTCCAGCAGGGGACAGTTTTGTTGCAACTTGGAAATAGGGAGATTTGGCCATGTCATGGGTAGGCCCTCATTAGGCCCAATTGGGCCTTAGTTAGAGGGTATGTCAGAGAAGTTTTTCCAACCATAGTTCATAGGATATGAGCTAGAACCATGTGTCACAAGTTAATTCAAGTCAGGGCATTTTCTGCCCAGAAAAACAGGGGAACCTTGGACTTTTAGCTTAGGCCCAAGAAGGCCCAAGCCAGGCCTTTGAGCCACATCAAGCTTGTGAGATGCCCTTAGGTCAGGAGAGTCTTGTGTAAAAATTTTGAAGAAAAACTTGTAGTTTAAGAGTGTCTAATGCACTCAAGAAACCTTAGTTACCATTCTGAAATTTGCACCAGTGAGCACTTTCACTTATCACATAGTTTTAGGACACTTAGAAGTGAGTATTAGGTCGACCACCATAGTTGTAAGATAGTGTAAGATCAGTAGAACAAAAGGCACAAGTGAGGGTCAATAGGTTTTGGATAATTTAAGAAAGGCACATTGAGTTAGGAAACCCAAATTCGAAGACTTCGTTTAGTTAGCGACCAAGTAACTTAAGTGGTGAGTCGAGATCATCCAAGCCTAGTGTGGCATTATGGTGTATATGATGTTATTTGGTATTAATATACGATATGTGATTATGTGGCTACGTGTGTACATTTAAAAATATAAATGTTGGATATGAATTAAGTATGTATAGGCCTAAGTGCCATCCATGTTTAATTTCGGGTTGTAAATAGGTTAAGATGGAAGGAATATATTATAATGAGGATTATTATTATTTATGTAGGATCTCGAGACGAGGGAAAACTTGCCTTAAAAGTCGAGTGAAGCTCCAGTTGTTGCTCCTACCAGTCAGACCAGACCAGTCTATCTCAAGGCAAGTGATTCAACTTGACCTTCGCATTTACTGTAAACAGTTCATATATATATATCGATGCAATTATCCTGAGTCATTTTGATATATTTAAATCAAGAGTATCTTTTGTTTATCTGTGAGTTACATAGAGATGCCATGAACCCTCGAGTACATATTGCAAGTAGTTCAAAAGTCTTTCATGATAGTTTAATGCCATGATAAATTAGAGATGCGTTATAATATCTTATTAATCCCTTTTGTTTATCATGCTATTGATCCCTGAGAAATCTTGATGTTGCACCCTGATGCTTTGAATTCAACTCTTGAAATAACCTCGATAGAAACTTTATTTTGATACCTTAAAGCCAATCATTTCTTAAATACATTCATGATTGTTTGATAACCCTATCCTTACCCTAAAGCTTGATATCCTGTTATATACTGAGCTGATGATCACTTTCTTTATATTTTAACACCTTTATCCTATTTGTACCAGTGATGCCTATCTTCTTGATGTTCCAATACCTATACCTTGTCTACAACCATTGCTTTAAGCCTAGTTTGGCATTACTCTTTCATCTTATCCAATAGCCTGGCTTAATTTCCTTGTCTAAGTTCTTGTTTATGGAAACCTCTCAATTACCCTAATATAGTAAAGTCTAGTAGATCATGGCCCTGAGATTTAGTGTCATATTTCCAGTGTTTCAAGTTGATCTATAATCCCTTGATAAAAATAATTACAGTCAAAAGAGATTTTGTCATAAATCGGCATCAGTTTTTAAAATGATTAAAACGTGGATTTTTCAGTCCCAAAGGGGGACAAATGTTTTCTTGAATGGTGGATCTGGACTGAGACGCGAGTCCTTTCCACACTTATATTAGGCTTAAAAGTTGCCTAGGGATTCCCAATAATGTTTTAGAACCCAGCGAGGTTCGGGATTACTTCGCGGCTGATCACCGGCTGTAATCCGTAGCGTCATAAAATGATTTTGATTAAGTATGATTTTAAAATTTGTTTTGATGCAAGCAAAATGATGCCAACTCACGTAAGTTTTATCTCTCGATTATCATTGATTATGTCATTCCATTGTCATTCCTAAAGGTATATCCCGATTTATGCTTTGCGCTGTATTGTTTGCACTTGTTGAGCTTTTGGCTCACTTCTTGCTTTACCCTGATATTACAGCTAGCAGCCATGGTTAGATTCAAGCAGACTGCCCGTAAGACCTGTGATGCTGACGCTTATGTTCGAGCTCAGGTAGAATAAGTAATAATAGTTGTGTGAGGACTCGGTATTTGTAATCAGATGTAATAGTTGGTAGTGTTGGGCTGTTTCAAACCCTAAACTGTAAAGATCTTGGATTTTGGTTGTGTAATACTCTTTAAAATGATGTAATAGCTATAATTATTTTGCTATTTAAGTTGGGGGTGTGATAGGTTTTGGTATCAGAGCTACGGTTTAGAGTCCCTGAACAGCCCAAATAGGTTATAGGACTTGTGAGTAGGTTATAGATACTATGCGAGAGAGTAGGTAAAGTAAATTATTATTAATACTCCTCTTATTGGTTGTCAGCAAAGGGCGCATTCCTCGTCATCCTCTGGGTCGGACGACACTATTGCTTTCTCCGTGTATGCTGAGTTGAGGCGCGAGTTCGACATGCTTCAGGGCAAGTACGACCGACTGATAGACCGACTGAAGAACGTGTATCCGGACAGCCGAAACTACGAAGGGAAGCCCAAGGAGCAGATGATTGCGAGACTTGAGACCTTGGTTGGGTACGTCAACACTAAGCTTGAAGAGATGCCAGCGCACCGGGACCGTACCAGCCAGTATGTCATTCAGATGGTGGCGGATGAGCTCCAGAGCATTGTGAAGACACTTCGAGAGGAAAAGTCTACCAAGCCCCGTTCAGATGGAGTGGAGCCTTAGTTCTTTCCATTTACCTTTCATGTTGTTGTACTATCAAACTCTAAGGAATCCCCAGTTGTTTCTGTCTTTCCTTTAAATAAGCCTGTTATTTCTAGAATCAGACTATGTCCCAATCCTATGTACTGTGACCTTTAAAAATTTCAATAATTATGTGCTATTGTTCCATTTGCTCTCAACTGTTATTTTATGTTTTTATCATCATATCTGCTTAATTTGGAAACGTGACCCCATATGTAAACAAGAATGCCATGCGATACCCTCGAATCATTTTATCATTCATATTTGTTATAACACAACTCTTATTTCAGGATCATGCCTCCCAAAAAGAAGAACCCAACAACCACCTTCACCACAGACCCAAACATTCTTCAACTACTGGAAACCTTGCAACAGCAAACCAATGCTATAGCTCAACAACAACTAACTCTTCAACAACGAATTGAAAACCAAGATAACCGTGAGCCATATCAACCACCTGAACCACCAGTACCACCAAGACAAATTGTCACTTTCAAGGTTTTTCAGAGTGTGAATCCACCTGTATTTCATGATACCACTGATCCAGTGATAGCAAACACATGGATCAAGGAGATGGAAAGGGCTTTTGAGTTGGTACAGTTAGGGGACGATCAGAAGACGCTGTATGCCACTTACTTCTTGAAGGGAGAAGTCATTTATTGGTGGGAATCAGTAAAAGCTATGGAAGTCACTCAGCAGATTTCTTGGGAGAGATTTAAGAAGTTATTTCTGGACAAGTATTACCCTAAGTACATGCAGAATCAGATGGAGCTAAAATTTCTTGAGTTAAAACAAGGGAACATGACTGTACTGGAATATGAGAAGAAGTTCACTGAGTTGTCAAGGTTTGTGACAAAGTATACCAGCACTGAGGAGGAAAAAGCAAAGAAATTTCAGCAAGGATTGGAGCCTTGGATCAGAGATAGGGTGGCTATGTTTGAGCTTGAGACTTATGTGGGAGTAGTACAGAAAGCTGCTCTAATTGAGAATAATGGGATGCAGTCAAGGAAAGAGAGGGATAACAAGAAGAGGAAGGTTCCATTTTATGGAGAAAAGTCTGAAGCTGGAAGTTCGCAAGATCGGAATGTAAAGAGGATTGGTTTCCAGAAGGGCGGAAATTTTCAAAGGAAAGGAAATTTGGGCAAAAGGCAAGAATCAAAAGGGAACAATCAGGCAAGCCAAGGGCAAGTTGGAGAAAACAGGTTCCAGAGGCCAGAATGCAAGCACTGTGGAAGAAGGCACCCCGGAGTATGCAATAAGCTGAGTATGACCTGTTATAGGTGCAATCAGAAGGGACATTTGGCAAATGAGTGCAAGATGCCGAGGCCAGGAGTTACGTGCTACAAATGTGGGAAGACTGGACACATGGCTAGGGAGTGTAAGGCAACAGGACCAGTCAGAGCTCTGATGAACGTGGCAAGTACCAGTGCAAGCGTGCCAGCTGAGGTATTGGCATTACCTCCACCACCCGCACCAACCCCGCAAGCAACAGCAAGGACATTTGATCTAAAGATGAAAGATGCTGTTCAGAATTCTGAGGTGATAGCAGGTACACTTTTACTCAATAATGTCAAAGCCAAAGTATTGATTGATTCGGGAGCCACAAGATCTTTCATATCAGAATCTTTTGTTGATAAGATCCAATGTGATAAAACGGTTATGAGTGAGGTAGTAAATGTGGTAATTGCGAACCAAGAGAAGATTCCTGTGAATCAATTTTGTCCAAAATGTGAGATTGATATTTCGGGATATAAGTTCTCGGCCGACTTGATACTCTTCAAGCTGGGAGAGTTTGATATAATTTTAGGAATGGATTGGTTAGGAGAGAATAGCGCGCAGATAAATTGTAAGACCAAGAGAGTGAATTTAAAGACGAAGAGTGGAGAGAAGGTAGTATTTAAGGGACAGAGGCAAGAGCGACTATTTCTTACAATTATTCAGGCTAAGAAGTTACTTAGAAAAGGTTGTGAGTCGTTCCTAGCATATGTAGTGGATTCAGAGAGAGGCAGCCCCAGCATGGAGGATATTCCTGTAGTAAATGAGTTCCCCGATGTGTTTCCCGACGAACTACCAGGCTTACCACCAGATCGACAAATTGAGTTCGAGATCAACCTTGCTCCAGGCACGGAACCAGTTTCAAAGGCTCCGTATAGGATGGCACCAGCAGAAATGAAAGAGTTGGCGAGCCAGCTACAAGAATTATTGGATAAGGGAGTGATACGACCAAGTACGTCGCCATGGGGAGCACCTGTTCTCTTTGTGAAGAAGAAAGATGGGAGTATGCGTCTATGCATAGATTACCGGGAGTTGAATAAAGTAACGATCAAGAACCGCTACCCGCTACCAAGGATAGATGACCTTTTTGATCAGTTAAAGGGAGCAAAATGCTTTTCGAAGATTGATTTGAGATCGGGATACCATCAATTAAAGATCAAGGAAGAAGATATTCTCAAGACCGCATTTAGGACCAGATATGGGCATTATGAATTCCTAGTAGTGCCGTTTGGATTGACCAACGCTCCGGCCGCATTTATGGATCTGATGAATCGAGTATTTAAGAAGTATTTGGATAAATTTGTCGTGGTATTTATTGATGACATCCTTATTTATTCTAAATCGGAAGAAGAACATATGCAGCATCTCTGGATAGCATTGGAGATACTCCGATAAGAGAAGTTGTATGCCAAGTTTACCAAATGTGAGTTTTGGTTAAAGGAAGTTCAATTTTTGGGGCATGTTATTGGAAATGATGGAATTAAAGTGGATCCGGCGAAGATTGATGCAGTTATGAGTTGGGAGAGGCCAAGGACTCCTACGGAAGTGCGAAGTTTTCTAGGATTGGCCGGATACTATAGAAGATTCGTCAAGGATTTCTCGAAGATCGCCACACCATTGACCAAGTTAACCAGAAAGAATCAAAAGTTTGAATGGAGTGCAGAATGTGAAAATAGCTTTCAAGAGTTAAAACAAAAGTTGGTAACAGCTCCGGTGTTAGTACTTCCAGATGATCAAGGGAATTTTGTAATATTCAGCGACGCTTCACATAAGGGTTTGGGTTGTGTGTTGATGCAACACAGTAAGGTAATAGCATATGCGTCAAGACAGTTGAAGCCGCACGAGTTAAAGTATCCGACGCATGACTTGGAATTAGCCGCCATAGTGTTCGCACTCAAGATTTGGAGACACTATCTCTATGGAGAAAAGTGTGAAATCTACACGGATCACAAGAGCTTAAAGTACATTTTTACTCAGAAAGAGCTCAATATGAGGCAGAGGAGATGGCTGGAATTGATTAAAGACTATGACTGTTCGATAAATTACCATCCTGGAAAGGCGAACGTAGTGGCCGATGCGCTGAGTCGGAAGGAAAGATTGAATGCAATGATAACATCAAAAGAGTTATCTGAAGAAATCGGAAAATTTGAACTGGAACTTTGTGCTTATGGGAAAGTCAAAGAAGTTTGTCATGCAATGACCTTTCAGCCAACACTAATGGAAAAGATAAAGAAGTGTCAAGAGGAAGTAATGGAAAAAGAGAAAAATCAGTTATCTGGAGAAGAGATTAATACTAAAAAGGATGAGCAAGGAATACTAAGGTTTTCATCCAGAATATGGATTCCCCATGTATCTGAATTAAAGAATGAGATCCTCCATGAAGCCCACCATTCGAAATTTTCAATCCACCCGGGAAGCACCAAGATGTATCAAGACTTAAAGAAGAACTTTTGGTGGCCAAATATGAAAAGAGACGTGGCAGAATGGGTTGCGAAGTGCTATACCTGTCAGAAAGTAAAGGCAGAACATCAACGACCAAGCGGATTAATTCAACCCCTGAAGATTCCAGAATGGAAATGGGAAAACATCGCTATGGACTTTATAGTAGGACTACCACGAACAAAGTCCGGACATGACACAATATGGGTTATAATTGATCGTCTTACGAAGTCGGCGCATTTCCTTCCAATAAATGAGAAGTCGTCACTGGACAAGTTGGTTCATCTGTATGTGCACGAAATCGTATTAAGGCATGGAGTACCCGTATCAATAGTTTCAGACAGAGATCCTCGATTTAACTCAAGATTCTGGAAGCAATTCCAGGAATGTCTTGGCACGAAGTTGAATATGAGCACGGCGTATCACCCGCAGACTGATGGCCAGAGTGAAAGAACAATTCAAACAATTGAAGACATGTTGCGCAGTTGTGCAATCGATTTTGCTGGAAGTTGGGACGACCACCTGCCATTAATTGAATTTTCATATAACAACAGCTATCATTCCAGTATCGGCATGCCACCATATGAAGCTTTGTACGGGCGAAGATGTAGATCACCAACAAGTTGGGATGAAGTAGGAGAAGGAAGAATTCTCGGCTCAGAATTGGTACAACAGTTGCATGACTCAGTCAAGTTAATTCAGAAAAGGTTGCTTGCTGCTCAAGATAGACAGAGGAAGTATGCGGATCCAGCGCGCAAGGATGTTCAATTCCAAATTGGCGAAGCTGTGTTGCTAAAAGTGTCACCTAGGAAAGGGTTGATAAGATTTGGCAAGAAAGGAAAGTTAGCACCTAGATACGTAGGTCCTTTTGAGATTTTGAGTCAAGTAGGAAAGGTGGCCTACGAGTTGGCCTTACCACCTCAGTATCAGCATGTGCATAATGTGTTCCATGTGTCGTTGCTTAAGAAGTACAATCCTGACGCTAGCCATGTGATAGAATATGAACCTGTAGAAATTCAGGCAGACCTGTCATTTGTGGAGCAACCGGTTAAAGTACTCGACTGGCAAGTAAAGAGTCTTAGAAATAAATCAGTAAAGTTAGTGAAAGTACTTTGGAGGAACCCTAAGGTCGAAGAGTCGACTTGGGAGTTAGAGTCTGATATGCGTTCCCGGTATCCTCATCTGTTCTCTTAGATTCTGGGGACAGAATCCCTTAAGGGGGAGAGGATGTTACGACCGGCATTTTATGTAATATTATTTGTGAATAATATTAAGTTAAATAAAAATATATTCAATGCTTGTACGTTTGTGTGAGTGAAAATTTTTGCATTTTAAATTTGCTCTGGGTAGTATATGATTTTTCAAAGCAAGAATTTATTTAATTTCTTTATTTTTGATTTATAAGGAATATTCTAAGCTTTGGAAAAATTTTCTTTTAAAAGACATTTTGTACACAAATTTTGAAAATGATTTTATAAAGTCTCTAAAAATCCAAGTTATTTTATGGTATAAATTTTATAATTTTTGAACTTGTACTTTATTATATAAAAATAAATCTTTGGAAATTAGTTGCTTAATAATTATCAAATTACATGAATAACCTTGCATGCAAACTCTCTTCTATTTAACCAAAGGGCTAAAGAGTCAATAACCACCCCACTAACTCACAAATTGCTAGCCAAATTACCTCCTTGACCTTGCATGCAAACTTGCCTAACTTTGGCTAGAGGGTTACTCTTGTAATTTCTCACATCCACTCACTTGTGGGCAAATAAAAACCAAACAATCAAGATGATCACTCCACCATTTCTACATTTTTTCTCCCTCTCCTCTCCCTCCTCCCACCTTTCCTCTCGGCTTTTTGCCGAAGCCCTACCCCCTCCCCTTTTCTTCATTCCACATTCAAGTTTCCACCTCCCATACAAGTAAATATTACTTCCTATATCATGATCATTTATATTCCAAAGAGTTTTGAGTAAAAAGTTTAAGTTTTAAAGTTGCATGTTAAGGTTTTAGTGAAACTCAAATATACAATCTTGATTCTTATGGATTTAAGGTTGTTTTTGAGAGGACTACAATGAATGGATAAGTGCCAAGTCATGAGAAGGAAAATCTTGATGATTTAATGGCCATTTCCATCCATTTCATTCGGCCATGACCATATGGGAGCCGAATGAATGGTCCTTGAAATCATTCTTGTTGTTTTGATCAATTTTTGCATGTTTATGTGATAATGACTTAAATTTTGTGGTGATAATTTGATAAAACTCCTTGCATGCTAAGTGATCATCTAGGTATACCTTATGCTAGGCTTGCATGTCAATTTTAAGATGGAATATATGTAGAAAATGGGTTGTTTTGGGTTGAAAAACCCGAAGGCATGCATGCATGTGGAATTCTCTTAGTTTGTTGTAAGATTTTGATCATTTGGAAAAGATTTTGTTAGTGAGCCTTAATTTCAGTAGGAATAATGTGATAATATGGATTTATGCTTCTTGTTGCATGGTAATAATTTGTGGTTATCTTTTATAAAAATATATATCATGTTGTTTCAAAAGCATAAAGGTTTATGAGTTGTAAAGAGTAGTCTCTTTTATTTTGCCATAGTTGCACCATAGGTAAGGATGATCTCACCAAGGGTATTTTGAGAAAAAAAAAAGAGTTAGTTCAGTAGAACACCAAGTATAGGTCTTGGTTTAAGTATTTAGTTGTTGATAATTGGGATTGTCAAGTCAAAACCTTGGAAAATGAGAGTTATAGTTTCTGCAGAAAAATCAGTTTAGTACCCTGAGTTTAGAGTGAGTTTTGACCATGTCATTGATGGGCACTTTGAGGCCCAAGCCACCAGAAGTTAGTATGGGGAGTATATAATAGGTTTTAGGAGTTGGTTGGAGGTTTGCATGTCATTTGGTTAGGTGCACAAGTAGAATAACAAAATCTGTCCAGCAGGGGACAGTTTTGTTGCAACTTGGAAATAGGGAGATTTGGCCATGTCATGGGTAGGCCCTCATTAGGCCCAATTGGGCCTTAGTTAGAGGGTATGTCAGAGAAGTTTTTCCAACCATAGTTCATAGGATATGAGCTAGAACCATGTGTCACAAGTTAATTCAAGTCAGGGCATTTTCTGCCCAGAAAAACAGGGGAACCTTGGACTTTTAGCTTAGGCCCAAGAAGGCCCAAGCCAGGCCTTTGAGCCACATCAAGCTTGTGAGATGCCCTTAGGTCAGGAGAGTCTTGTGTAAAAATTTTGAAGAAAAACTTGTAGTTTAAGAGTGTCTAATGCACTCAAGAAACCTTAGTTACCATTCTGAAATTTGCACCAGTGAGCACTTTCACTTATCACATAGTTTTAGGACACTTAGAAGTGAGTATTAGGTCGACCACCATAGTTGTAAGATAGTGTAAGATCAGTAGAACAAAAGGCACAAGTGAGGGTCAATAGGTTTTGGATAATTTAAGAAAGGCACATTGAGTTAGGAAACCCAAATTCGAAGACTTCGTTTAGTTAGCGACCAAGTAACTTAAGTGGTGAGTCGAGATCATCCAAGCCTAGTGTGGCATTATGGTGTATATGATGTTATTTGGTATTAATATACGATATGTGATTATGTGGCTACGTGTGTACATTTAAAAATATAAATGTTGGATATGAATTAAGTATGTATAGGCCTAAGTGCCATCCATGTTTAATTTCGGGTTGTAAATAGGTTAAGATGGAAGGAATATATTATAATGAGGATTATTATTATTTATGTAGGATCTCGAGACGAGGGAAAACTTGCCTTAAAAGTCGAGTGAAGCTCCAGTTGTTGCTCCTACCAGTCAGACCAGACCAGTCTATCTCAAGGCAAGTGATTCAACTTGACCTTCGCATTTACTGTAAACAGTTCATATATATATATCGATGCAATTATCCTGAGTCATTTTGATATATTTAAATCAAGAGTATCTTTTGTTTATCTGTGAGTTACATAGAGATGCCATGAACCCTCGAGTACATATTGCAAGTAGTTCAAAAGTCTTTCATGATAGTTTAATGCCATGATAAATTAGAGATGCGTTATAATATCTTATTAATCCCTTTTGTTTATCATGCTATTGATCCCTGAGAAATCTTGATGTTGCACCCTGATGCTTTGAATTCAACTCTTGAAATAACCTCGATAGAAACTTTATTTTGATACCTTAAAGCCAATCATTTCTTAAATACATTCATGATTGTTTGATAACCCTATCCTTACCCTAAAGCTTGATATCCTGTTATATACTGAGCTGATGATCACTTTCTTTATATTTTAACACCTTTATCCTATTTGTACCAGTGATGCCTATCTTCTTGATGTTCCAATACCTATACCTTGTCTACAACCATTGCTTTAAGCCTAGTTTGGCATTACTCTTTCATCTTATCCAATAGCCTGGCTTAATTTCCTTGTCTAAGTTCTTGTTTATGGAAACCTCTCAATTACCCTAATATAGTAAAGTCTAGTAGATCATGGCCCTGAGATTTAGTGTCATATTTCCAGTGTTTCAAGTTGATCTATAATCCCTTGATAAAAATAATTACAGTCAAAAGAGATTTTGTCATAAATCGGCATCAGTTTTTAAAATGATTAAAACGTGGATTTTTCAGTCCCAAAGGGGGACAAATGTTTTCTTGAATGGTGGATCTGGACTGAGACGCGAGTCCTTTCCACACTTATATTAGGCTTAAAAGTTGCCTAGGGATTCCCAATAATGTTTTAGAACCCAGCGAGGTTCGGGATTACTTCGCGGCTGATCACCGGCTGTAATCCGTAGCGTCATAAAATGATTTTGATTAAGTATGATTTTAAAATTTGTTTTGATGCAAGCAAAATGATGCCAACTCACGTAAGTTTTATCTCTCGATTATCATTGATTATGTCATTCCATTGTCATTCCTAAAGGTATATCCCGATTTATGCTTTGCGCTGTATTGTTTGCACTTGTTGAGCTTTTGGCTCACTTCTTGCTTTACCCTGATATTACAGCTAGCAGCCATGGTTAGATTCAAGCAGACTGCCCGTAAGACCTGTGATGCTGACGCTTATGTTCGAGCTCAGGTAGAATAAGTAATAATAGTTGTGTGAGGACTCGGTATTTGTAATCAGATGTAATAGTTGGTAGTGTTGGGCTGTTTCAAACCCTAAACTGTAAAGATCTTGGATTTTGGTTGTGTAATACTCTTTAAAATGATGTAATAGCTATAATTATTTTGCTATTTAAGTTGGGGGTGTGACACATAATCTGCATCTGAATAACCAGTTAGATCAAAACCAGAATCTATAGGGTACCAAATACCAAGTTTTGGTGTTCCCTTGAGATATCTGAAAATTCTCTTAATAGCTATTAAGTGAGATTCTCTAGGATCAGCCTGAAATCTAGCACATAAATATGTAGCAAACATTATATCTGGCCTACTAGCTGTTAAGTACAAAAGTGAGCCAACCATGCCCCTATAACTTGAAATATCCACAGACTTTTCAGTAGTGTTTAATTCAAGCTTAGTTGCAGTGGCTATGGGAGTTTTTGCAGATGTGCAATCCACTAGATCAAACTTCTTTAAAAGATCAAAAATGTATTTAGTTTGACTAATGAATATTCCATCACTAACTTGCTTAACTTGTAAACGAAGAAAGTAAGTCAGTTCTCCCATCATACTCATTTCATACTTACTTTGCATCAATTTGGCAAACTTTTTGCAAAGTTTCTCATCTGTAGAGCCAAAAATAATATCATCTACATAAATTTGAACAAGTATACTAGAGCCATTAACATTTCTGAAAAATAAATTTTTATCTACAGTACCTCTTGTGAAGTGATTTTCCAAAAGGAACTTTGATAAAATGTCATACCTGGCTCTAGGTGCTTGCTTTAGTCCATAAAGTGCTTTTAAAAGATAATAAACATGTTCTGGAAACTTTGGATCTTCAAAACCAGGAGGTTGACTGACATAAACTTCCTTCTACAAATCTCCATTCAGAAAGGCACTTTTGACATCCATTTGATAGACTTTGAAATTGGCATGGGCTGCATAGGCTAAGAAGATTCTGATGGCTTCAAGTCTTGCAACAGGAGCAAATGTTTCATCAAAATCTATTCCTTCTTGTTGACAATAGCCCTTAGCAACCAATCTAGCTTTGTTCCTGACTACTATGCCATTTTCATCCATCTTGTTTCTGAATACCCATTTGGTGTATATTAAATTCTTTCCTTTAGACTTGGGCACCAGCTTCCATACATTATTCCTTTCAAATTGGTTTAGCTCCTCCTGCATAGCTAAAATCCAATCAGGATCCAATAAAGCTTCTTCTACTTTCTTTGGTTCTTCCTTGGAAAGAAAGCTGCTATATAGACATTCTTCTTGAGTTGCTCTCCTGGTTTGAACTCTAGAAGAAACATCACCAATTATTAGCTCAAAGGGGAGATCTTTTGTCCATTTTCTTTGTTGAGGTAGATTAGCTCTAGATGAAGAGGCCTCATTGTTGTCTTGATGTGTGATTGAGTTTTGATTGTTAGAAACTCCCCCTGAGTTTGTGGATCTTTGATTTAAGAAAGGGGAACTTTCTGTAGGTGATCTATCTTGACTTCCTGCTCCTTTTGATAACCCAACGGATGGTGAATTTTGAGTACCGATGGATGAAGCTGGTTATTTCCCGACGGATAACACAGATTGCCTCCCGACGGATGAAGCATTATGCAACTTGACAGATGTTGATTTTTGTGCTTCATTGGTAGTAGATTTTTCTGCATTATCCTTAGATACTGTTTCTTGATCACTTTCATCACTAACAATCTCCACATTGTCAAATTTGAGGCTCTCATGTTAATCTCCATCTTGCAGTCCTTCAATCTTTTTGTCATCAAACACAACATGTATTGATTCCACTACCAGGTTACCAGGTTATAGGAAGCTACTAATGGGTATGCCACCCATGATTATCTTGTGGAGTGAGCTAGATGAATCTTTAAATAAATTTGAGAGGATTGGAAATCGAGAGTTTTCTTGAAATTAGATGATGATGTGATGACCAAACATGATACGGATAGAAGTAATGTGATATAAATTGACCTTGTGTTATAAAATAAATTTGATTATTAATCGATAGATTTGTTATACTTAGTAACCGTAAGAGATGAGGATGGGAATGTTAACAGTATGGAAGAATAGAAGTGAAGTTACGAATAAGATAGTATGCAACGGTAACTGGAGTTTTGTTGACCAATGAGGGCAAAATAGACCCAATAAGGGGTAGAAGATATATGGAAAGGAATGGGCTCTTATCTGATTATTTTCCTAATTGGATTCCTGGTGATAGTTGAGAAGGATGACAACCAACTCATATAGTAATGACGACCATGTGTATGATTTTCAAAATTTTAAACCAGTTTTCCAAAGAGATTTTCTTCACAGAATTTTTCTAAAATTCCTTGGAATAAAATAAGTTTTAAAAACTTGGTTATCCAAGTACTACTTGAGTTTCTTGTTCGATTCAGATTATCCAGACGAATACTTGTTTTAGAAATTAGTATGGTACGTTTAGAAGGACAAGTGGACCCGCTATTACAGAGAAACTGCTGAGACGATTCGAGCACGAAGAATATGTCGATTCACGAGAAGCTGAGTACGAACAAAGAAGATTAAGGAAATCTCTAGACCTTCTATAGGGAGAACGTTATTAGGAAAAAGAGGCGACAAGTTGAACGATTAGCAACATAAGCGAAATTTGAAGATATGAGCATAAATCTCGTATGATTGTAAATAGAATCATATATAAATGTGGAAGCGTGACACTAAAGATACAAGACCTAGTAAGTGGGAAATTATTTTAATAATTGATTCAAGAAAGCATTTCTGAGAACTTTCTAAAGTTGATATACGACTTGGCATGGGATCTATTGATCGGAAAAGCGTTGAAGCTGTAAACAAAAAAATGCGAATGGCGACCAATGATATCATTCTTTCTTATCATTCTTATAAATCTCGAGTAAAGTATGAACTTCTTTCATTATCAGCTTTATAAGGTGATTGTTGAATTCCTTTCAAATCATTCCTTCTTCAAAACTTTGTTTCCTAATTGGGACAAGCAGTGTCATGGTGTGACGATTTATCGAAATAACAAAAAGTCTGTGGGACGCCACCTAATCATGTGATGTGTGCCATATGGTATGAAAGACTGGCCATCTTGAGTACTAATATGGTTGTCTCATTCCTCTGTGAATCATTATTCATTCTTTCTTCTTCAATCCTGATTTGTTTATCCATAAATTCTTCCGATTGTTTCCTTGTACAGAAAATTTCCAATCAGAATCATATACAAAAAATTCTTCTTGTGTATGGTCTACTCTTTGAATGTTTTAAAAAGGAAGCGAAATGAACCCATGTAGCAGAGGAGTTACGTAACAAGTGTGGACAATTGCAAGCCAATAAATGATGGACATTTACGTGTAGAGAAGAATCAGTATACCGATAACGGGATAGTTGCGAGAGCATCAGATCAAAGGCGGAAAATCTATATATATGATACGTTCTGAGTCTGAGATTTTGGTATGAATTGGAGTAATTAGCAAACTGTATGAGGTAAATTAACTAGAGTAACACGAAAGTAAAGCTGCATGTATCAGATGAGGCAAATGATCGATTGGACAATGAAGACGAATGAAGAAATTCTTAACAATAACCAGATAATCAAGTAATACATTGTGAAGATGAAGCATACCTTAATCATGTGGGAGATATTTATCATGAAGATTCAAGATCGAAGAAATGCTAGATATGGATAAACTTTAAGTGTGTTCATCGAGGGGTGGTTGGGCTTTTCCACTCAAGAAAGTGCGTTGTGGTAAAATTTACGCTTGTAGCAGGGACGACAAAGAAGGTTCAATCTGGAAAGACATAAGGGAAGATGAAGGTATGGCGGTTTGACTGCAACAATTTTTAAGATGTGAAGCTTTAAAACCAAATGTACTCATTCGTAAGATTTTAAGAGTGTGGGTTGAGACCAGGTGTTGGTCATCAAAAGTTGAACAAGTTAATTAATAGGGACAAGTGTATACTGCCAGGGTGGACTTATTGTTAAGTAGAGAGCTTGAATTGAAACATGAACTAGAAGAATTTTAGAATAATTTGTAATTGTACTCAGTAGTGATATTCTGTTATAATCAGGGAATATGAGAAAAAAGGTATGGTATAATAAGAATTGTTCTCTATAACCTTAAGTTGAATTAGAGACATGGGTTATACTGATTAATATTACATGAGGTGGTGAATTGGTGAGTTTGGAAAGTGAAAGTGGACTGGTATATTTGAGGGTTGATTATTGGTTATTTGGTTGATTGTGGGTGTCGGCTTGAGTCCGACTGGTAGTCAATAATGTAAAGGAGATGCTGCCCAAATTTTTTTCGGAAAGTAGACTTCTCTGTGTTATAGATATTAATGTTGATACTCCAAATTAGTTGTGATCTCAATTCTCGAAAGAGGTTGTTACATCCAATTTGACTATATATAGTTGGTCTTTGATTTCATTTAGCTAGTCATCACTTGGTGCAATAGAACAATTAAGTAAGTTAATTGGCCAATTGTACCAATTAATGATCAGTTACATGGAGATCGATTCCAATTAGATTAAGTTAAATTTTGATGTGACTTTCAAATCCGAAATCTAAACAATGAGGAATTGGGGAGAAGTAAGGACGCTAGTAGAATTCAGAAATTGCTGTAAATGTGTGAGTTTTTACTTGGATAAGCATGCTCTTCATAATGGACAAGAGAAATAAAAAGTCATTTGTATGGAAAAGTTAGAAGACTGTTTTCAAGAGCTAAAGAATTAAGATGAAGCAACGAGAATAAAAGAAGTAGGGAGATGGAATAAAGCGGAGATTAATAGTTACACCAATATGGATTTTATTAGACAGTCAAGGAGATTTTATCATCTGCAACAAAGTTTTATCAAAGAACGTCTTGTTTCCAAATTGTTGTGATAATCATACAATAAATGATTTGCTAAGTATTTTTGTTTTGGACTATTTAATTCAGTTTCTGATTGATGTTGATACTTAGGTTGTTGTTAGATATCGGAAGTGGTATTAATACAGATGATTGATGTTTACTTCAGAATGGGATGTTGTGAGCATCAAAGTTCATATTAATATCTAATTTGATATGACAGCAAAATGATTATTAATGTCAAGAGTTCGGGTTTGAATAAGCTATGAGAATGAAGAACAAAGATGAAAAAGGAGGTGGAATCAAAAGGATGATAAAGAAACTATATAAGATGCCAGGATATAGGCAAGATATGGGTAACATGAACGACAACGAAGAAGGTTGGAGTTGAGCAAGAACTATGACTGCACGATTAACTATCACCCAGGAAAAGCAAACGTAGTAACAGATGCATTAAGAAGAAAGGAAAGACCGAACGTGTTGACTGTGTCAGAAGAATCATACAAAGAATTTTAAAAGTTAAAATTTAATGCCAGAACTTGCAAACCTAACGATGCAAAAATGTATAGTATGACTTTTCAGCCAAGATTGCTAGAGAAGGTAAAGAAATGTCAATGGAAAATAATAGATTAAGATATTAACCATTAAAGGAAAATATATATATATATACTCAAAAAGATGATCAAGACATTCCCAGATTTTATTTCAGAATTTGGGATTCCAATAGTGACAGAATTGAAGGATGAAACTTTACAAGAAGCTTACAACTCAAGACATTCGGTCCATCCATGAAGTTCCAATGTGTATAGAGATTTAGAGGGAAATTATTGGGGGCCAGATATGAAGAAAGAAAAGGTGGGATAGATTAGCAAATATTACACGTATCGAGGAGTTAAGGTGGGACATCAAAGACTAGACGAATATATTTTTCCAAGAAACGTTATGGTGATGCCACCTGAGAACCAAAGGTAGGTTAGTTGCTGCTTGAAGAAATGGTGGTACGTCATCAAATCCAGAAGCTAGTTGTACATGATTAATATTGTGTGATTTGAAATTTGACAAGGATATTCAGAATACGATAAATTACATCGAACTAGAATGGTATGTACTACTTCTAGAGAAATGGATATGAAGTAAAGCAGAACTAAAAATATAGGAATTTGGTTGAACAATGATAACTCAAGAGATTCAAGCTACTCCGAAGGTATGATACGAGACATATATATCAAAGAAAATTTTCTGATAGTATGGAATAAGAAAAGAATAAACGTTATATGTGATTAGACGTCAAGGAAAACATTGCGGTCAGTTTCGTATGAGAACTCCTTAGAATTAAAATAAATGATGGTATAGGTTAAAAATATACCGGTGATACCTCCAGGTTAGTGTACTTTCTTTAAAATGGTAAGAGATCTTCGCTCGACATCCTCGATTGTGCTTCAAGGAAAATAAAATATGGTGATAAGTATGTGCATCAGTCATATTCCATCGAGATCTTTTCGTTAATTCTTAATTCTGGAGTAATCTCGAGAATGTTAGGAATCGAATATGCCATAGTTTCAGTATATCATCCGCAGATGGATGAGAAGATTTAAAAGAACGATTAAAGAGCCTCGAATGCGATTGGAAGCGATTATGAACTAAGTGTTAGTCCCTTAACAATATGACAAGAATTACAGAAGGGAGGTTGAATGGAATTCTTGAAACTTTTTCTTGAAATAAAATGTTCTAACTCAAATATAAATATAAGTGTATTGATTAGCACAATGTGGAATAAAACTTAAGTGAATCAAAACACAAGTAATTAAAAACAAGAGTCTTTAAAAACTTTCTAGTGGATTTGAATGATTCCACCAGAGATATATATTATATATCGAGAGAACCCTGTGTGCAAATATGCTCACAGCTGCTTACAAATATTGAACTACTGAGAATACATAGAAATGCTAATAATTCTGCTTACAATTTTTTCTCTTTTTGTGTTCCCAGATCTCTGTTTCTATTTGCTACTTCTTGGTTTATATATTACCAAGATTACCAAGTCAAAAGACAGGATCATCATAAAAACCATCGAGTCTAATACTTTGCTACTTTGTTCTCTATTACCCAGTTGATAGGCTTCCTCATTCCATTTGCATACACTTCGACGCATGTGACTATGTTGTCACTGTCAACGAATATTTGAATTCTTTATCCATTGAGTACATGATCATCTGTCGAGTTTATGATCATTCGTTGATGGCTTTATTGATCATCTGTCGACTGCTATATTGATCATCCGTTGATAGCCATTTGATCATTCGTCGATGGCTTTGTTAATCATCCGTCGGTAGCTATTTGGCACTTGACTTCATTTCATTTATGCAGAATTATAAGACATCATCTATGTACAATTAATCAACCTATTCTGCATATCTAGTTAAAGTCAACATGACTTATATGCTACTACAGAATCTATGCAAAGGTGTATGCAGAAATGTGCTACAGACTCATTATTACATAAGCTACTCACTCGATGGATAATAGGTCATCATCCGTCGGGACTATATGAGTTATCCGTCGGGACTATAATTCTTATCCGTCGAGTTCTACATTATTTCACTAAGTAAAATCTACTAAGGTGTTTTGTTAATGAAATCATCAAGTACACAACATATACACAACAATCTCCCCCAATTTATGTCTACTGGAATTGTAGCCATAAATTAAGAGATACTTGATAATAACAAAACACCCTAAACATACAACTTTAAAAGAAAGTAGATAATACTGAAGAGTGCTTCAAATAACAAAAATTATACAAAGTTTTGCTCACAGTCATTTTCAAGATGCTCCTCTAGCCTGAGCAGATTTATCTAGTTCCTTGAAGGTCTGGATCTTCTTCCAAGCTTTCTGTTGTTTTCTTTAATCTGATTTTCGAGCTGCCTGTGGAATTCTAGTTCATCAGATTCTGAGAGATTTAGCTTTCCTTGCATTTCCAAAAGAGTCTCATTGATAGAGATACTCAATTGGTCTTCCAATCTGAAGAATCTTTTCACACCTTTGTCATCAATGAACTCCATCAGCCAGTAGGGCCTTAGATGCACTCTTCTCCCTATGTAAGGGATGATTAGAGTCTTTGGGAGTGCATCTTTAGCTCTAACACTCCTTAGTTCTTCCATCTTCTTCAATACTAGTCTTTTTGCAGTGACATTGAACCCAAAGTTCTTCTTGAAGGATGAGTAAACTTTAATCAGTACAACTTGGCTTTCTTGAAGAATCATGTGAAGTGGCCACTGAATCTCCTTTCCTCCTTTGTACTTGAACACTAACCTTTCAGGTAGGTTTCTGTATGCATCAATACCTCTTACTTCATCTAGTTCATCCAGATAAAGATTTAGGTCAGAAAATTCTTTGATGTCACACAAGTACATATAGTCTCCCCTATTGACTTTGGGCTAAGCTTTGACTATAGATTTGGATTTGAGAGGTGAGAGCTTCACTTTCTTGACTGTTCTTGACTTTGTCCTTTTTGGCTTGCTAAGGATTGGTAGATTTGAAGTCTGTAATTTGATATTCTCCCATTCTATTGGCTCATCCTTGGGCACAATAGGTTCACCATGAATATTCCTGTAGGGATCCACCACCCTTATGTCTTCAAATACCACAGAGGGCTTTGATGCTTGAGTTGTAGCTGGTGTGGATTCCTTAGGAAATTGATCTTCCAATTCCTTGTCAACAATATCCAGTTTCCTTTTAGTTCTTTTAGCCAATTCTTTCTTTCTTGGAGATTTCTTTTGTTCTTCAACTTGCTTCCATGATTCAGTAGCTTCAGATGGTTGATGGGGAATTTGTTGTGATGAACTTACAGCATGTAGCTTGGCCAAGATAGCAATCTGCTCTCTCTTCTGTTTAGCATTTTTAGCATCTAGAGCAGCCTGCTTCTTTTCTTGCTTCAATCTAGCTTTTTCTTCTCTCTTTGCTTGAGCAAATTAAGGATGTCCAGCCACCACACAAATTTCTTTCCCATTCTTGAAAATCTTAGCAATCCTCCTTTTAGAAGCTGAATCAGCTGGATCTTTATAGAAGGCAATTGATCTTGACAGAAGCTTCTTCTCATCAGGCTTGGGTGTCTCATACACAGTGTCCAGGGGTTCTTCAAGGATGATTTTGAGTAGTTTTCCCTTGGTTTAAGAATCATTTTAGCCTTTGGAGACTTGATGCAGGAAGATTATCCTCTTTCCAGATAGTTCATGCTCATCTCATTCACACTAATTTGCTTGACTTGAGAGTGATGGATGGCTGACTTAACTGGCTCCTTGACAAGTTCAAACTTCTTCTGTATCTCCTCATCAATCTTCTCCCAGTTGACCAAACTTAACTTTTCCTTCTCAGTAACTTTCAAGTTGGCTGCTGCTGCTTGAATCAGATCTATACCATCTGTGACTGGTGGCTTTGAGATAGTAATTGAAGGCACAATTACTTTACTGATTTGTATCTGAAGCTTCTCCCCCTCACATGGTCATTTCTCCCCCTTTTTATTATCATCAAGTTGAGCTGTAGAGGGGGTTTGAGCTGCCACCAGTTTTTGAAGTAGATCAGTTTGTTGGGCTTGATGGAGATGAATGGCAGTCAAAGATGCTTCCATGGCTCACATTCCTGTATCCAAGTCATCTATCTTGGTTGATAGATCAGAATTTTTCCTTCATTGCCTCTTGATGTCAAGCATTGTAGCTTCTGGAAGTTTAGAATCTATGCTATCTGAAATAGCCTTCTTCATCACCTCAATATCACCCTTCATAGAATTTACATCTCTAGCATGCTGGAAGCCTTGTATTTGCTGAAGTTGCAGGGAGGCAATATGTGCCTGAAGGAGCTTCTTGGTGCTTGCATTGGTAGTGGTTTGAAGAGCAGTATTTGTCAGATTGATTAACTGGATCAGGGTTGTCTTGAAGTAATGATCATCACAGTTCTTTGAGAATGCCCATGATGGCATACCTGACCTTGAGCTTGAGCCTACTTCTCCCCCTATGTCCATTGCTGCATCTTCACTATCCCCACTCCCATCTCCAAAGAAATTAGCTGAACCCCCAGTCTCATAGTCCACATCACCAGTTGTAGAAGACAAAGCTGTGATGGCATCCTTAGCCCTTTGCATAGACTGGGTGGTATGCACCAGATTTAGCATCCTTTCTGCATTGTCATTGCCCTGTTCAGCTAGAATATTATAAGCTGGAATAGGGTGAGTAAATGCCTAAAGGATGGAAGATTTCTAAATGTTAAAGCTGGCACATTCTCAAAATTCAGGATTGATTTGCTAGATGGTTATCCAAAGCCTGAAAGACTCAAACTTGTGTCAGCTGTAAGAGGGACACCAATCATAGAGGAACTTGAAATTCTTGTATATCTAAAGGACCTCATTAGAGAAGAAACAAAAGACACAGTCTTTGTCTAATTCATGTAACTGTTTAAAATCAAGAAATCACCTAATGTATAAATGATGTATTTGTGTCAATTTTTATGTATTAGTCTAATTTTATATTATAGCTTGGGGTTAGTCTTGTTAACATGCATGAATTTGTGATAAGCAATCTTCTCACAAATTGGGGGAGATTATTGTGCAAGACATGCATGTACAATAACAAGACTAAGTTAAATTAACAACCCTAAGTAAGTTGTATTATAATCTAAGTTTGCATTTTATATTGTATCACTTAAGCCTGTAAAAATGTTCAAGGGTAGACTGGAGTCTTTTTCTGTAAACAGTATCAAGCCTAAGAATTCTATCTAGAAGAAGATCAAGAAGATCATGCCTCAGAAGAATTATGAAGAAACTTGGAGTTGAATAAATTTGTTTTGAGAAAAATATTTTAAGTCAAGATCTCCACAAGTCACAGATTAAGTGTTATATAGAAGTCATTCGAGAACTCTAGATTGACTTATCGACAAGTCAGGAAAAGCTACTAGAGAACTCAGAGATATCGACAAGGCAATTTAAAGACATGGAGAATGGAGATATCGGCAAGTCATTTCTTCACTAGAGAACTCTGAGTTATTGATAAACCAATTTATCACTAGAGAACTCTGAGTTATCGATAAGTCAAGTTCTCACTAGAGAACTCAGAGTTATCGACAAGCCAAAGTGAAGACATGAAGATGAGAGATCTCGACAAGCCAAATTCTCTTATAGAGAACACAGAGACTTAGATAAGTCAAAATAACTGTAGAGTGATTAGAGATCTCGATAAGCCAATATACTTATTGAGATGTCAAGTTCTCTATATGCCAAACCGGAGATCTCGAGGTAAAACTGTAACGACCGAGGAATTACACTTGTATTATATTATAATAATAATAAATTATGTGTATTATTATGTGATTAAATGTGTTAAGTCGTTGAACCCTGACTGCTATATGTTATGTGTTGGTTGTTTTGATCCAAACGTGTTTTGGATATTTATTGAACGTTTTATCGTCAGTTATATATATTATATCAAAACCTGTACAGCTCAAAACTATGTTTTAAAAGCCCGTATTTCAAACAAAATCATTGGCCCTATTTTGCCAAAAATGCCCTATACCGTATCGCTATTCTGAACCCCTAGACGTTTTACCAATTGACCTTTTTCGCGAAAAACGACTTTTTCCGGACCCCTTCGGGTACCAAAAGCCCCACAAAAATCATATTTTTATTTTTATATGATCATGAAATTATCATATATCATTTTTCTTTGCATTTTTGTAATATTCGCAATTTTTGGGAATTTTAGTATTTATTTTGCATTTATTGGATATTTAAAAATTCAATATTAATACCCAAAAATTATAAAAATTGGGGCCAAATATTTTTATTAGGAGTGTAATTAGCCCCTTAATTTTATTTGGGGATATTAATTTCCATAGTATAAATAGCTGAATTATTATTAATTTTTAGTTAATTAATTATTAAAAAAATCAGAAAAAAATAAAAGAAAAAGAAAGGGGATTAGGGTTAGGGTTTGGTGAAGAACAGCAGGAGGATCAAAGCACAAATTGAAGGTGTTTCTGTTCATCAAATCGAACATGTAAGTATCCGTTGTGAAGCTCTTTCGATTCTCTATCTGATTATGTAATCGTTTTTGTTGATTAATTAGTCGATTTTTAATTCATAATTTTCGGGTTAATTCATGAATTCGGGTTTTTAGTTTGACTGATTGTTTGATGTTGTTGTTGTTGGGAACGATTAGATCGTCGAATTTCTGACTGTTTGGTACCGGTTTCATCGGATTTCGTTTAGGATTTAGGTTCGCTGGAGAACCGCCGTCGCGGCGGCGTTCTCGAACTTTCCGGCGTCGTGTTCGATGAGGAAGGACGAGAAAGGTCGTGTTCGGGTTGCTGTGGAACAGGAACGTGAAGAAACGGTGAGGAATCGAGGTGTCGTTGTGGTTCGTCGTCGAATCGAAGCTCGCCGGAGATTTCCCCGCCGGCGTCGGGTTTCAGTCCAGGCGGCTGTGTTCTTGAGCGACCCGGGTTCGACCCGGTTGCAACCCGGTTTCGACCCGGGTTCAATCCTAAAAACCCTAAATCCTGTTCATGTGTTTGTGTTTCTGATTAAATTAATTATTTATTTATATTTTAGTAATTAAAATCAGTTTTTATTAATTCTAAAAATATAATAAAAATTAGATTTAAATTCTGAAAATTATTATTAATAATTTCTAAATTATTTTATTAGTTTAGAAATTCGAAATTAGTTATTAATTTAATTATTTATCTAATTATTTATTAGTTATTTAATTAATTAATAATTAGGTAATTAATTAATAAATAAGTAATCGAATAATATGATTAATAATCCGATAATTAGTTAATATTACGAGTAACTCGTATTTATGCGAGTAGGGATTCGATAATTAGAATTATTATTCAACCGATAATTGTTCGAAGGATATCGTAATAATTATTCGTATCTAATAATTAAATATAGATAATTAAGTGATTAATTAATCGTATAGGTATAGTAATAATAGCGATTCGATAGTTATTCGAGAATTGCGAGTAGCTCGTAGTTATACGAATGATTAATCGTTAAGTGATTTATAATTCGAGTAATTGGTAGTTATTCGATAAATAGCGTATCGGTTAATTAAGTTGATTGATTATTTGTAAATAATCAATCTAATCGAATAAATATCGATAAGTTATAAATATTATAATAAATTGTGATTAATCCTAATAATTAGAGATTTATTATTTTAGATTATTAAATAAGCAATTATTAATTATTTATTAGTTATTTATTTATTCAATATTTAAAAAGTGATTAATTATTTCGATAATTAATCACATAATTTTCAATAAATCGTAACTTCTTCATTTTAACTCCAAAAATTATAAAAAAATTATTTTTGACTTTGATTTTTCTTAAATAATTATGTAAAAAATTATTTTAGGATTTAAAAGGTTGTAATAATTATTTATATTGAATAATAAATTAAATCATCCGTATTTACTTCATAACAATTCAACCGTTAGTCCGATTTGAGTGAAACGAAGACCTCTAGACTCAGAAAAATGAGACGAATCCAATAAAAATGGTTGTAAGTTATAATTTCTTCTGAAAAAGAGTGGTTTGGTGATAATTGATAGTTCGTAGGTCCTAGTAGGGATATAATTGAGCCGAATAAATCCCGAAAAATTATAATAAAATCAGATACGACTAGTAATGCATGTATAAGCCCAGAATTGATTCTAAAAATAATTATAAATTTAGAAATTAATTATGTGCTTTACGTGCTACGTGCTTTATGTGATTATGTGAATAGATGTGCTGTATAAATGTATGTATATATATATATATATATATATGCGAGTCAGATAGAAACGCATGGGTAGACTGATAAGGTTGCGTGATATCAATTCAAGATACACGTATGTAGTAAATTATCTAAACACCTATATTTCCATGATTTGTTCAGTGTTAGCAAGGCAGAGCAAGCTAGGGTCAGAAGGCAGTGAGTTAAACCAGGTTAAGTACGCGCAAGGCAAGTTTTTTCCCCTATTCTAAATTCAGAATAATGATTTATATTTCTTTTCTATCATATCAATTCTCTTTGATAATCATTGTTCATATACACTGTTATCCATTTATTATTATTTGTTCCAGTTTCATTTCAATTCTTGATTTACCCAATTTATTGAATTCCCTGTTCATATTTCAATTCTTTTACCCTACATATATTCTGGTATATCCTGGTGTTGGGATATATCAATAGCATACCGATTGTTCCGGATGCTCAGCCTTGGACTGGATGGTTACTATAAAGGCTGGGTTTTTCCCAGACCATTAATTAATAGGCCATAGTTGCCTGAGTACTCCTTATGTTGGTTGGGTCTATGCAGTTGGGTATAGATCCGCACTATATTCTGACTGATCAGCAGATTATAGTGCATATGTTGGTTCTTGTTTCCAGTCTTGTTCATTTGGCACTCGCCATCATTGGCAAATTATTATCATATACAGATACAGATGGTTGTTCAAACCAGCAGCTTATTGGTTCATTTATTTCTCTCTCTTTATAATATATATATTGTTGCAGGCTTGTTGAGCAATTTTCGCTCATTTCTTTTATTGTCACTCCTATTGTTTTACAGTTAAGGTAGAGAATGAAACCCATCAGGACCCGCATAGTCAAGAAGCGAGTCAAGCAGCGGGACCCTCTTATACCAAGAGTGTTCCTTCCTATTCCCGAAGAGAGTTTTGAATTGCCAGATCAGGTGTAGCAGGATAAGTAGTAATGTTGGGTTGAATAAAAGTTTTGTGTAGTTTGAATAAAAGATTGCGTAGTGAAACTGTAGATAGAATAAAGTTTTGTAATAAAGAGAGTTCTTGAGATAGGTTTTATTTAGTTGGGTTTGTAATAAAGTGTAGTGCATGATTCTTGTTTCCAAACTCAAACCTTAAAAGATCCTGAGTAGTGATAGTTCGGGGTAATTATTATATTTATATTCCGCTTGTGCAGGTATAGTTGGTAATTGTTGTTAATAATGCCCCAAATCTATACCCCGGATTTGGAGGGTGTTATAAAAACTCAAAGTACAAAGTGCAGATCAGTTCAATATCCAAGATTATCAATCAACAAACAATCTAATCAGTTGGATTGACAAGCCTACAAAAAGCACCTTGAAGAGTTCAAGATCAAAGGCCAAGATTAACTGGCAAAGTAAAGACACATGCGTGCAAGATTAGCAAAGATACACTAAGCCAGAAATAGAAAGATTTGGTTATCCAAAAATAGGGTTTAGTACATGTTGTTGCAGGCTGTGTAATAACCAGTGTTTACTGTTCTATAAAGTTAACACTGGATGCTTTGTTAGAAGTAACAATTTAGATAAGAAAATCTTGTATTCTCTCAAGGAAGAAGCTAAGCTCTTTATCAACAAAGAGCCTAGAAATTTTGTAGCAAAATATTCTTAATTTAAATATAGAATTAAATGAGTTTTGAAAAATTTGTGTTCACTTTTTTATATGTCTAAATTCAGTACTAACACATTTAACTACAAGATTTTAATTTACTTTGTCCATCACTATAAACACTTCAAGAAAAGCAGAAAAACACATTCACCCCCCTCTGTGTGTGATTCATTATCTAACAAAATTTTGTAGCAATTTCTAGATCAATGCGGTTATAAGAATTTTCAAAATTTAAGTTATTTAATTTATCTATAAATATGTCTATAACTTGTTTAAACACGTATTTTTGACCCATAGTATAAAAAGTAGTCCACTATTTCCAGCTTTTACTCTTATTAAAATTTGATGCATATTATTGGTTGGAAAGTAATAATGCTTTTTATTAACTGTTAATTGTTTTTGTAAATAAAAAAAATTAATTTTCAAATTCGGAAATAGTACTCTACAATTCAACAATGTTGTTGAACACGTGTAAGTTATATGCAGTGTGGTATAGCTAAATACTAGGCTCTAGAAAAGGAGCAACAGAGGCTACCTTGTATTGAGCTCGTATCTAAATTGCGACTAGACCCATAATCTGTTTGAAGGATGTTGTATCATTATCTAATGAAATGAATGATGCTGGGAAGATGAAATTATGGACAACTATCTAGAATGACTTGGCCAATATAAGCACAAACTTCCCAGTGATACCTACCTTGGCCACAAGGCAAGAAACTCCGACCTTGATAGATCTGTGGAGTCTATAATTATTTTTGTTATGTCTCTCCTAGGTCTTCCATTCTTTCTTTAAGGCCCTTCCCTGGTTTTAGATATAGATGGCATCAAAAGATGTTCTTCATGGTGACCATAAGAACCGTCACATTTATTAAAGATGGCTGACATTCATAAGCATGACCAATTTCACATTCACCCGAGCACATCATAAATACAACTTACTTTTCTTTCCGGGAAGCATCAGCCCTTTACCTTGATAAACTCCTGCGCTCAAAAACCTCTCCAGTCACCAAATTTGGAGGGCTTCCCGTCTTCCTTATCAGAGCATCCACATCTTTAACTATGCTGGGCACACAAAAATATTAGAACATTTCATGCACCCAATCCTTGACCAAACAACGAAGAACACATTGGTTTTAGTATATGTTATCAAACACATACTTATGTGGTAGTTGTGATGAAAGGCTATAATATGTTCATAGTATCAACTTAAAATTCATTTATGTTTAAAATTCTTATAGGTTAAATCTCAAATTGGTCACTGGAGTGAAGCCTATATATCAAAATTTGATGATACTTATTGGGGTCTCTAATGCATCACTTTAGTAGCCGATAATGACACTCCCGTTAGTAGATCAGTTGACTTGACGGTAAAAGTAACGGAGATAAGGTGGCAGTTACTTGACTGTTGACTGGATTACACCTGTTATAATACTTGTTTGTATGCGCATGTATGTGGCAGTCTAGTGCCAATGCATAAAATTTTCAGTAATCTATGGCCGTCATTAACATATACTTGCAAAAATCGGATGCACCATATTCTGATTTTGTGTTTTAAGCGAAGAGATGTATAAAGTTTAATTTAAAATCATAATTAAATTTTTTATTTAAATTCTCAATCTTTCTTTTAAAATTATTTAAACAGAATTAATATTTATTATAACTCTCCATCTTTCAAAATTTATTAATGAAATCATATTATATTATAAAATTTAAGTCCTTATTTAATTCTTTAAAAAATATTATCGTTCTTAAAAAAAATTACAACCTTTCGTCCTTTCTTGTTACGTTTATGGTTAATTTTAAATTCTAAATTTTAAATATTTGAATGAAAAGAACTAATAATTTTTTTAATTCATTTATCTTTTAAGGAATTCAAAATTTTTAAGTAGCCCCTAGTTTAAATATTTTTTATATGGTTTAGAAATACCTTATTTTTCTATTCCGTCAGCAATACCAATTCTTAGAATCACCCATCACCATAATCTGATTATATCTTTTCTTCGAATATATGTAACTCTGTGCAATAAATTATTCTCAGATGCTTCAATGCTTTTCAATATTACTTCCAAGGGGCTACAGTGTTAGACTCTTGTTTTTGCATACCCAATAACTTAGATGCCACAATTAATTTCCTCAATTAATTTTTAAGAAAACCTAAATTTGCAGTCATACCAAAATCTAAAAAGATGTTCAAACACGCTCTGAAAAACTCCTCTGATATATCCAAATTCTCGAGCGCCCACATCATATTTGATTCATAAGCTAAGAATATCAAAAAGTTTGAATTTTATCTTCTAAAAAACAACACCAGGCACATTGCTTTTTGTTAGGGCGAAAACACGCGCTAACATTACATGCAAGTATACGCGTTCACAAGTAGTATGAGATATAAATCAGATTCGTACCCACAGAGACTGGTTTAGGTTAAGTTCAGATTATGCACTTATGCAACAATGTATGGTTATCATTCAATGCTAAAACAATAACAAGTTGAGATGTTTATAAAACCTAAGATTAAACTAACATACAATTAACTAAGAATAAAAGTGACTGAATTAACTATATGAGACAAACATGGGATTCTAACTTCATTAAATACTTAATTCAAAGTCATTGTTCTTAACCTTAGCATGCAATGGTGATGACAACTAATCAGATAATACGAAACTAGTAAACGCCAACTTTCATTGCACGAATACCCTACTACTAGACATCGACAAAAGAGATAGAAGCTAAGTAGACACCAATTATGCTTAGACCCTATTTGTCTATAGAATTTTAAAACATAATGGTTTAATGCGCAAGTTATCTATCATGATTACATAGGGCAAGTAAGATGGTTAAAATTACCTACGAATCATGCATAACAATTATACATGAACCTATGCTAGCATGGCAAGTTCTAAACCTCTATATTCACTTTTGATTCAATAGAGATTAACATGCTATCTTATATGTTAGCTACACACATAAGACGAATAAGCACAACCAATACTAGGATATCAATCAATCACCACACACTAAGATATTGAAACAAATTAACTATAAAAATCCATAAGTAAATCCGTTGGAACCCCACGATAACGATTAGTTCATAATTGAACTCATCGTCACCATGGGTTCCAATAAAAGCATGGTATAAAAACTAGATCTTTATAAACTGAATAATATTTAAAAGTACGTTAACAAGAATGTAAGGTTCAAACAAATAAGATAACAAGCATCCAACATTATAACGTAAGCAAAGAATCACAAGTAAAACAAGATCTCCGTCTCCTTCATTGTATTGTGCTATTAGGTCTTCTTACTGCTCTCTCCTTCTTCTCTTTGTTATCAAAAATGTCTTCAAAAGGCTTTATATATAATCCCAATATGATCTCGAGTCTGAAAAATCATTATTATATTGCAATCAGGATTCTGCAATCCCGACCCAGCATGGCCGCCCCGCATACCAGTGCGGGCGTGCTCGCTTTCTAACAAATGGGCGCGGCCGCTCCCAAGACTAGCGCGGACGCCCTGACCTTCTGGAAATTCTGATTTTTCTTGTTTCCTTGACTTCAATTGCTGGTTTCTTTCGTGCTAACTCCCGAGGCTCCATCCTAACACCCTTTTAGCATAGAAACAATGTAAAATCTATTCCTTCTTCCAAATATACCCTGAAATGCAAAACACTACAAAACACATCAATAACATAAATAACTTGAGTATAAATCACGAATTCGAGCCTTTACGAAGCGTTCTAAGTGGATATAAATTCCATTTATCACATATGCAACCCGAGAGCTTTAAAATGTATAGATCTTAATTATTGCTCAAAACTAAGTGACCTTCCTAACAATATTGGGAACTTGAAATCCTTAAAGATTCTTTGGGTACATGGCACAATAATTATGACAGTGCCCGATACCACTAGAAGTCTAAGTAAACTTGTTGAGCTTGCATTAAGTGACTATATCTTCTCATATATCTTCTTAGCAGCATCTATAATCTTATTTCACTAAAACGTCTTGCTCTTAGTAAATGTTGAAGTCTGGAAGGATTTACCGAGAATATTGAATATATTACAAGTTTAAGGGAACTTCGGGTATGGGACATTGGCCTTTAGTATCACAATTTTGAAGAGAAAGGCTCTCAGTATCACGCAAGCGGAAGATGGCCTTTGATATCACAGAGAAACACAAGTATATTTTGCGTTTTGTTGCGGTTTCGTGTGTTACAAAAGTCCCCTGACCAGAAATGCATTTAAATTTTGCGCCAAAATGCAAATGCATTTTAACTTTGCGTTTTTGCTTTAATGATTTGCAGTAAAAATGCAACATAAAGTTATGTTACAGTTCAATATTTTAAATAGAAAAAACTTTAGTATGTGGTACTAAAATTGCAACTTAAAGTTAAGTATCTGGAGCTTAAACGCATTTTTAGGGCGTTACACATTAAATGCATGTTTTTTTTTGCGTTTATAGCTTACATATAACCGCACAGGTACCTTTCTGTAACAAATAAAAGCTCTCAAACACACTCTGCTCTTCTATTTCTCTGCTAAAATACTACCTTTTTGAAAAACTTTTCTCCTTAACAACTCCATAATGTACAAATATCCTATCAATTGAATTAATTTTATCTTCTATCTCAAAGCTAGGGTTTACGGATGACATCAAATTCAACAAAATCCGCGTGGATGGATATAGGTTGATGGTAATATTCTAAAAACTCAATTAGATGGTGTTATTTATGATAGGTCGGTTGTGAAGTATGTTAAACTTAATGTTGATATGAAATATGATGATTTATGTGATGTTTTGTTCTCGAAACTTAAAATTGAAAGAGGTAGATATGATTTGAAATTGAAATATAGATGTAAAAATCCAGATGATCTGAAGTTTGGTATTGTACTAATTGATGATGATTATGATGTAGAATTGATGTTCGGAGTAGTGGTTTCAAAGGGAAATACATTATTAGTAAAACTTTATGTAGAAAAGTTTCCAATTAGTTCGGAAATTTTTTAAATTGAAAATCCACATGTTGGGGTTGCTTATGAAAATGATTTATAATATATAATAGATGATATCAAATATTACCGAAGCTAACAATATCAATAGCATCTATGATCTGAGTAGAAGATTAATGAACAGTTATTTTCAGTAATCAGTTAAGCTTGGGGCCAACCCTAAGTTAGCTGTATTGTTATCTAAATTTGTATTCTGTACTTGTAACACTTAAAGTCTGTAAAAATTCAAAAGAGAAGACTGAAGTCTTTTTCCTAAACCAGTATCAAGCCTAAGGATTCTATCTGGAAGAAGATCAAGAAGATCATACCTCAGAAGAATTTTGAAGAAGCTTGGAGTTGAATAAATCTGTTTTGGAGAAAAATGTTCTAAGTCAAGATCTCTACAAGTCACAAATTTACTATTATAGGGAAGTCATTCGAGAACTCCAGAATGACTTATCGAGAATTCATTCAAACTCCAGAGAGTACCGACGGATGAGCAATATCTACTCGACGGATGAGCTATATATTTACTCGATGGATGAACAACATCTACTCGACGGATGAGCAATATCTACTCGACGGATGAGCTATATATCTACTCGATGGATGAGCTATATATCTACTCAACGGATAAGCAATATCCACCGGGAGTAGAGAAATCAGGAAAGCTACTCGAGAACTCAAGAAGATATCGACAAGTCATTCTTTCACTAGAGAACTCAGAGTTATCGACAAGTCTATATTCATTCGAGAACTCAGAGATATCTAGAAGTCAAGTGAAGTTATGAAGACTAGAGATCTCGATGAGCTGAAGACCTCTACAAGCCAAACTCATTATGGAGTACTAGAGATCTCGATAAGCCTATGTACTTATCGAGATAACAAGTGTTCTAATAATTCAAACTGGAGATCTCGAGGTACATTCTCAAAGTACAGAATTGCAGATCAGTTCAATATCCAAGATAAACAATCAACAAATAATCTAAAAGCTGGATTGACAAGTCTACAAAAAGCAGCTTGAAGTGTGTGCAAGATCAATGGCAAAGATTAACTGACAGAGAAAGATTAAAGTAAACACGGTATGCTAAAGGTATGCTAAGCCAAAAATGGAAGATTTGCTCTTCTATAAATAGAAATGACAAGTGACAGTTTAGAAAAGTTAATAGCATGTTTATTATCCACTGTGTAAATCAGCAGTTAACTGAGCTATAAGTTAACACTGATCCTCTAGTGAGTTGTAACAATTAAGATCAAAATTCTTGTAACACTCTCGAGAAGAAGCTGAGCTCTTTAACTTCGAAGAGCTTAGAAATTTTGTAGCAAAACATCTTAATTTTTAATACAAAAATTAAGTGAGTTTTGAAGAACTGTGTTCTTTATTTTGTGCAAGTTTAAATTCTGCATGAACACTTTTCTATACAATATTTAATTTACTTTGTTCAACCATTATCTTTCAAGAAAAGCCTAAAATCGGAAAAACACATTCACTCCCTCCCTCTATGTGTGATTCATTACCTAACAAGTGGTATCAGAGCAAAATCTGAAAGAAAACAAATTCAAGTTCTTGAAAGAATGAATACACAAAAAATCAATAGCATCAAAATTCCTACCTTTGACAAAGCCAACTACACTCTTTGGAAAAAGAAAATGTTGCTGTTTATAAAGATGGCCAATCCACTCTATGTTCAGATTCTCAAGAATGGACCCTTCACTCCTATGGTAAGAGTTGAGGAATTTTCAGATGGAGACATGGTCATACCAACTGTTAGGTCACACTTTCACTGTAGAGGGGGTGAATACAGTGTTTATTACAATCAAATCAAACTTCAAGAACTTATGTAACAAAAAACAAACTTTATTGAAACAATAAACTCTGTTACAATCTGTAACTGTTATCTCTCAGTAATGAACAAAATATCACGAGAGCTGCTAGGGTTACAGTAAATAATATTCTCGATAATGATAACACTTATAGTGTAAACCCTATGTCTGTGTTTATATACTACACAGTTACAAGATAATCGCTAATTGATATGGAATATAATTCTGCTTCCTAAAATATATCAATCAGATATCTTTCCTTCCAAGTATTCCATTCTTTACGGAATTCCTTCTTCATGCATATCTCTTCTTATGTTTATCTTGATCTTCTTAACTTCAATCAGCTACTGTCCTTATCTGATCGTCCTTCAGCACTTAAGTTCTGACATCTATCTCCTGATGCTTATATCCTGATAACATAAGTACTGATATCCCTTAAGTTCTGACGTCCAGTATAAGTACTGATCAGTTAAGTACTGATTTGTCCTGTTCAAATAAGATCTGAAATTTAAACATAAAACATATTAGCCATGACATTATCAAATATATCTAACAATCTCCCCCAACTTGTAAATTAGCAAAATATACAAGTTTAACAGATATTTGATGATGTCAAAAACATTAAGTACAAATGCATGAGAAATAGACAAGATAACTACAACTTACAGTCCTTAAAGCTTTTACCAATTCAACTTCTGATAACAACTTTAGTCTGTATACACATCAGAATTTAAGTAGTTGTAGATCTTTGACTTGGCTTCATCATTTTCTGATCTCTCTGATGTCAGGAGTTGTTCTGAGATAATTTTTCAACAAACATTTCTCAGCATATCTGAGTTCATCAATCATTCTCCGTTTGACATCTTTAAGCTCTGCAGTATCTTCTCCAGTTTGAAATATTGCAGCTCTGAGATCATTAATCTTTGCTTTTCTCAACTCCCGATCTAGTCTTATGACATAAGCTTTGTTAGACTCTAGATTGAATTCAAGCCCCTTAATACCAAGATATGTTCTGATCTGTGCAGTATTAGGCTTTATATCAACAATATCACCATTGTGATTTCTGTACTTTGGAACATATATGCTGTCAGACTTAACAGAATAAAGTCTTTTCTGTCTCTGAATTTGTTCTTTCAAATAATTTGCAGCAGTCCCTGTCAATCTGTCATCCACTTGAAGTAAGAATAATACATGCTCCAATTCTTCAAAATACTTCAATGGAATGGCATTTTGTCTTATATGATAAACCCTACCATCTGTCATGAAATACAACAAGATGTGTTCCTTCAAGTAGGTATGGTAAACCATTTGTACAGATTCCAATTGATTCAATCTTTCAGGAGTTGCTCCAATACCTGGTTCACTCAAGGAAGTTGGATCATCGGTAGTGTTGTGTACTCTTCTTTCATCAGCACTTCCCAATCCAGTTTTATCTCTAGCTTCCTTTCCAGTAACTACTCTTGCTTCAAAACCACTTGGAGTAGTCTTCAAAGATTGAGTCTGTTTTGCTTTAGTGAATCCTGGTAGGAGTGTTTTAGATTTATTTTCTGATATCAAGTTAACTTGAGCACTGTCAGAGGTTACTTGCTTCTTCTGAATATCAGAACTTACAATTTCTTGACTCTGAACAACTTGAGCCATGTCAGAGGTTGTTTTAAGAACTTTTCTTGAAGTCAGAGCAAGATCATCTTTTCCATCAGTAATTTCTTCTTCCTCAGGAGGTACATAAGGCTTGATAGGTTCACCAACCTTTTCTTTACCCTTGGATCTTGGATCTATCTGTGGTTGTGATCTAGCCAAAGTTTCTTCAGTATGTATCCTTTCTTTGATCACAATGCCTTTAGGTTTTGGAAGTAACTTTTTACCAGAAGCTTCAGATTTAGATGTGACTTTCTCTGATTTAAGTCTGGCTTCTTCTTCCTTTAAACTTTCCAAGTCCATCCCTGGATTTTCTTGAAGAAATAACTGTCTTGACATTTCCTCATCAAGATCTAGAAGTTCATCAGAACTTATCCTTTTACCAGCAGTAGAACTTATTCTTTTCCCAGTATCAGAACTTGTTCTGTGACTAGCTTGTCTTGATGTAAACCTTCTACCTTGACTATGACCACTACCCATTCCAGAGTTTCCTTGGTCATCTTTTCCATCATCCTTTCCTTGCAGTGACTTGTTGGTTTTGCATTTGGACTTAATTACCTTCTCCCCCTTTTTGGCATCAGCAGGTAATAAAAGAGAGATAAGTAGTTCCACTGAGGTCTGGATTTCAGTAAGGTGCGATTGCTGAGAAGCTTGATTTGTCAGAATTTGATCAATCTGAGCTTGTTGCTTCTCTTGAGTTTTCTCAATATAAGCAACCCTGTCAATGGTAGGTTGGAAGAACTTTTTCTTATCAATTTTCCAAACTTGTTCCTATTTGATAAAGTTCTCCTGAATCTTGTGTAGCTCTGCATGAGTGTTGGAATGAAGACCTTGTAGATGTTTAGTACTCAATGCAGTGACTCTAAGCTGGGTTTTAAAATCATCAGAATGTAACATTTCATCAGCTTTAGTCAAGTGCTCAGCAAGATGTAAAGCATTTGGAACACATGAAACTGAGTTCCATTCCTTAGTCCACTCCTGACCTGCAGGAGTTTCACTCCAAGGTACTGGTGCATCCCTGATAACAAACTCCTTTACCAGTTCAGACTTAGGAAGAGTCAGTGGAGGAGTATGTCCTAAAGGACCTGCTTCATCAGCATCTACAGTTGTAGCAGCCTCACCAGTATCTCCAACATTTGCAGCATCAGAACTTAGAGAATCAGTATCTTCTGATAAGACAACTGTGTGAGTAGCAATGGAGGCTTCAACATCCTCTAATTGCTGATCTGATACTAAGTTCTGATCAACAGCCATATCCTGATGCTCACCTAAAATCTGATCATCGGCATCTTGATGCAGAGAAGGTGTTAGTGATAACTCAGAAGTTTGAACAGCATCAGTAACAGGTGTTGTGGAAGGATTATTTGTTGTTGGAGCTTCTAAGAAAAGTATTTCAGGCACAACCAGGTTCTGAATATCAATATCAGCACTTGTGCCTGGATCAACAAGAGACATAGAAGGTGAATTAGCCTTGTCAGATACAGGTTCCTGAGATGGAGTTGATGGAGAAGAAGTGACTGGAGCAAATTCCTTGTCTTGTGAGATCAGAGATTCCTGATCCCCTTCCTTAGCTGCTTCCTCCTCATCATCTGAAACTGGCCTTTGTGCCCTCTGTTTCTTGTACTTCCTTGTTGATTTGGATTCCTTGGGAGTTTCAGGAACCGTCATACGTCTAAGCCTCTTGAGAAGCCTAGAACCCCCAATTGCAGAATCCTTCTGAGAAGTTGCCTTCTCAGCTTCATCTACCACAGGTTCTGAAGAGGGAATCTGATCCTCAGAATCTGATTCATCTCTCAAAGTAATGCTTCTCCTCTTTTGAGGTGTTTGAGGAACAGTCTTTGTTCTCTTTGGCTTAGAGGATGTAGGCTTCACAGTAGGTGCTGAAGAAGAAGGTTGAGCAGTCTGTGAAGTGGAGAGATAGGATTTGAGATAAGTTCTGAGGGTAGGTTGAGTAGAATGAGAGGTAGGGACTGAGGTTGATGGATTTTGATTATGGTGAGTTGATTGAACATTTGAGTAAACAGATTTGTAAGTAGCAGGATCAGCATTTACCAGAATCTGTTTCACAGACTGAGGAATCTATAATTGTCTCACCATTGATTTCTTTGTGTCAGCATTTATCAGGTCGTTAAAGTACCTTTTTGCAACCTTAAAAGGTGGGGTTTGAGTTCCATTATGTTTTAACCATAGACTATTAATCTTCCACTTCAACATTTCGAAATTAATCTGAGACTGTTACCAAATTTTACTCACAGATAAGTCAAGTAAAGGGTTAGACTGAAAAATCAAAACTTAGACCTATACCAGAACTAAACAGTCATCAGAACATAATGTCTTAACTCGAACAAGGAATATCTATCTTAGTAAGTTTTCATACAAGTTCTGAGGTATAGTCTTCAGGACTTAATCATCAGACCATATAACTAGAACGTGTCCTCAGAATTTGTGCAAAAATGACACAATGACTGTTTATCTAAAATAACATAGACCACCACAGAAATTTCATCATTCATATGGAGTGATGTGTGTGTGCATTAAGCTAAATAACTAATAAAGAGTAAAGTCTGATCTACTTCAGTACATCTTAGAAATAAGTCATAATTAAAATTTTGCTAAAGAGCTGTCATTATCCTGAAACCTACTGATAAATGAGTTCATGCATGAGTCCACCTCAACTGTTTTTGTGCTAATTTTATGCATCTTTAAAATTCTCTTTTACAGTGGCTTCTCAGTGTAAGTGAGTCACGACTGCTTATCAGAATTTATGCTATTATCAGAGTATTTCTCCAGTAATCATAGAGTGTGAACAGTCACCAAGAAAAATATTTTGCTTTTCTAATGCATATTTACTTAATACCAGCTATGCACTTGGGTCGTCCCATTCACAGTTTTACTCTAGATCTCAAAGGAGTACCTGATATTATTCTTTGATTTTTGTTCTTCTTCTTTTGATAAGTGAGGTTTATCAGCACTTAGTACATTCAGCAGCTTTACTAGAATCAGAACTTAAACAGATGAGTAGCATTATTCTAATTTGGGACTTAGTAATAAGATGAACAAAGTAAACTAAACTAAGCTCAAGTATCAGAATTTGCTTGTGTCATAAGATTTCCACAGAAATAATTACTTCTTTCATGGGATCATTTGTTTATTGAAGACTAGTAGGTCAGTATCTAGCACAATTATCCTCATAGGATAGAATGATTACTTAAACAGATATATCACTTATTAGAGTTAAGAGATATGTATCAGACAACAGTCAGTACTTAAAAACATTTATCAATTAATGCACAGAATGTACAAGGAGATTAATTCTGTAAATACTGATCATAAAGTCTGATAACATAGAACAAGTTTAAGCAGATTTAGAGAAAGAACCTGAAATCATTCCAAGTTCATTTACCAATTTTGTAAAGGTAGCTTCACACAGTGGTTTTGTGAAGATATCTGCTACTTGTTGATCTGTGGGAACAAAATGCAATTCCACTGTACCTTCATCCACATGTTCCCTGATGAAATGGTACCTGATGCTGATGTGCTTTGTCATAGAGTGTTGAACTGGATTACCTGTCATAGCAATAGCACTTTGATTATCACAATAAATAGGGATTTTGAAATATGTTAACCCATAATCCAGTAATTGATTCTTCATCCAAAGAATCTGTGCACAGCAGCTTCCTGCAGCAATATACTCTGCTTCTGCAGTTGATGTGGAAATTGACTTTTGTTTCTTGCTATACCAAGAAACCAACCTGCCTCCAAGAAATTGGCAGCTACCACTTGTGCTTTTCCTGTCAATTTTGCAACCTGCAAAATCTGCATCTGAGTAACCTATTAATTTAAAATTTGATTCTCTAGGATACCATAATCCTAGATCAGCTGTTCCTTTAAGATACTTAAAGATTCTTTTTACAGCTGTTAAGTGAGGTTCTCTTGGATCTGCTTGAAATCTTGCACAAAGACAGGTAGCAAACATGATATCTGGTCTACTAGCAGTTAGATAGAGAAGTGAGCCAATCATACCTCTGTAATCAGTAATATCTACTGAATTACCAGTATCCTTATCCAATTTTGTTGCAGTGGCCATGGGAGTGGATGCACTTGAACAGTCTTGCATTCCAAATTTCTTCAGCAAGTTTCTGGTGTACTTAGATTGACAAATAAAAGTTCCTTCTTCACTCTGCTTGACTTGAAGGCCCAGAAAATAACTAAATTCTCCCATCATACTCATCTGATATCTTGACTGCATTAGTTTGGCAAACTTTTTGCAAAGTTTGTCATTTAGAGACCCAAAAATAATATCATCAACATAAATCTGGATCAAAAGTAAGTCCTTGCCATGGTTGAGATAGAACAGTGTTTTTTCAATAGTTCCTCTGTTGAATCCACTTTCCAGAAGAAACTGAGCTAAAGTCTCATACCATGCTCTAGGAGCTTGCTTAAGTCCATAAAGTGCTTTATCAAGCCTGTAGACATAATCTGGATGTTTGGAATCTACAAAGCCTGGAGGTTGTTCAACATATACTTCCTCTTCTAATTCTCCATTGAGAAAAGCACTTTTCACATCCATTTGAAAGACAGTAAACTTTTTGTGAGCAGCATAAGCCATGAATATCCTTATGGCTTCTAACCTAGCAACTGGCGCAAATGTTTCATCATAGTCAATTCCCTCCTGTTGAGAATATCCTTTTGCAACCAGCCTTGCCTTGTTCCTTACAATTATGCCATCACTGTCAGTTTTGTTTCTGAATACCCACTTTGTACCAACAACCGATCTATGCTTAGGTCTTGGCACTAAGGTCCAGACTTTGTTTCTTTCAAATTCATTCAACTCTTCCTGCATTGCTTGCACCCAATCAGCATCTTGAAGAGCTTCTTCCACTTTCTTTGGCTCAGATTGAGAGATAAAAGAATTGTAAAGACATTCATTCGAAGTACCTGTTCTAGTTCTGACACCTGCCTCAGGATTTCCAATTATCAAATCAGGTGTATGTGATTTTGTCCACTTCCTTGCAGATGGAAGATTTTCTCTAGAACTGGATGCTCCCCCATGATTCATGCTGTCTTCGGTTTCACTTTCTGATGCTCCCCCTGAAACTATGCTCTCTGAGTTGGATCCTTCAGTATTTAGCTTTTCAGTACTGTCAGTACTTGGCTTATCAGAACTTGACGAATCAGAATTTGAAGAGCCAGATGTATGTTCTGATGCTTCTTGAGATGTGATAATATCTTGAGTATGCTCCCCCTGCATTGGTGCATCTTCCTTTGACGTAGTCACCACAGTTTCAATAACATCAGAGTTTAATCCATCAGAATTTACAGTATCAGGACTTAGACTTTCAGGACTTGAGGTATCAGAATATGAATCTTCATTTTCAAATCTCAGCTGATCATGATCAATGCAATCTTCAAGTCCAGTGATCTTCTTGTCATCAAAAGAGACATTGATAGATTCCATGACCACTTTTGTTCTCAAGTTATAGACTCTGAAGGCTTTTGTAGAAAGTGGATATCCAACAAAGATTCCTTCATCAGCTTTTAGATCAAACTTGGATAGCTGTTCAGGATGAGTCTTGAGAACAAAACACTTACATCCAAATACATGAAAGTATTTGAGATTTGGCTTCTTGTTCTTCACCATCTCATATGGTGTTTTTCCATGCTTGTTAATGAGTGTTGCATTTTGAGTAAAACAAGCAGTCTGCACAGCTTCAGCCCAGAAATAGGTTGGAAGCTTTGCTTCTTCAAGCATTGTTCGTGCAGCTTCAATGAGAGTTCCATTCTTCCTTTCAACAACTCCATTTTGCTGTGGAGTTCCAGGAGCAGAAAATTCCTGCTTTATTCCATGATTTTTGCAGAACTCTTCCATTATCAGATTCTTGAATTCAGTGCCATTATCACTCCTCAAAATTTTCACAGAATCTTTGATCAATTTATCCAGATGTTTGACATGATCAATCAGGATAGATGCAGTTTCACTTTTTGTGTGCAAGAAATACACCCATGTGTATCTGGTGAACTCATCTACTATGACCAACGCATATTTCTTCTTTGCAATAGACATGACATTCACTGGACCAAATAGATCAACATGAAGTAGATAATAAGGCTCAAGAATTGATGATTCAGTCTTGCTCTTGAACGAAGATTTTCTTTGTTTAGCCTTCTGACATGAGTCACAAAGACCATCAGGAATAAACACTGATTTTGGCAGTCCTCTCACAAGATCTTTCTTGATCAGTTCATTTATCTTGTTGAAGTTTAAATGTGAGAGTTTCTTGTGCCAATTCCAGCTTTCTTCAGTTGAGGCTCTACTCACTAAACAGATTGCAGAACCATCAGAACTTGTTGAAAGCTTAGCTTCATAAATGTTACCACGCCTGAATCCCTTCAGAACAATTTTTTCTTTAGATTTACTGACTATTTCACAATGTTCTGCAAAGAAATCAACATGATAACCTCTGTCACAGATTTGACTTATACTCAGTAAGTTGTGTTTAAGTCCTGAGACCAGAGCTACATTTTTAATGATGACATTCCCAAGATTGATATTGCCATATCCCAAAGTTTTTCCAATGTTGCCATCTCCATAAGAAACACTTGGGCCAGCTTTCTCCACAAAGTTTGATAGCAGGGCCTTATTTCCAGTCATATGTCCTGAACATCCACTGTCCAGAACTAAAATATTTTTCCTGTTGCCCTGCAATCAAAAAGACCACTAATTATTAGTTTTAAGGACCCAGACTTGCTTGGATCCTTTGGCCTTTTTAGGTTTGTTAACATTTGCAGCGGATTTAGCATCAGATTTTATGTTAACAGTTTTCTTATCAGAACTTATACTACCAGACTTTGAATCAGAACTTACACTAGAAGGAAAAACAGAAACTTTCTTTAAAGAAGGTTTTATTTGATAATAATTATAGTACAAACTATGATATTCCTTACAAGTATAAATGGAATGCCATAAACTACCACAATGAAAACAAGGATCTTGTGGTTTGTATCTAACAGACTGACTCTTAACTCCTGATTTTGTAGATAAGGAGTTAATATTCTTATTCTTCCTGCAAAAAGAAGCCAGATGGTTAGAACTTCCACAGTTATGACACGCTTTCCTAGGAGCATCAGGAACAGATTTATAGTTATTGCTTTTATTCACACCTTCCTTTCCATTCCTGTTTTTCCTAGGTGATTTTACCTTGTTTGCATTCTTAACATCTTTCAGCTTATGCTTAAGCTGCTTCTTTGTCATTAAGCCTATGTTAACTTCAGCTGTCTTTTCCTGTTTTAGTTTGTCAGAAGCTAATTCCTTTTTAACTTCTGATTTCTCATTTTCAGATTTTTCAGTTACAAACTTAACAGGTTTTAACTTCGGCTTTTGCTTATCAACAGGCTTAATTTCTACAGTTCCTTTTTCATTTTTATTTTCTCCATAACCTAAGCCCTCTTTCCAGTTTCCACTGCTTAGCAAATTTTGAGTTGTTTTACCAGAGTTAGTCCAAGTTCTGATAATCTCTCTCTCCTTTTCTAACTCAGTTTTTAGAGATTCATTCATTTTTAGCACTTCATCCCTAACATAAAAAGCATCATCTCTATCCTTCTGAGTTTGATGGAACATGACTAACTCTTTTTCTAAGAAATCATTTCTTTTCCTAAAAGCAAGATTTTCAGAAGTTAATCTTTCACATGTTAAAGTTTGATCTCTATAACTAACAAACATGGTTTTAAGATATCTTCTCAACTCATTAATATCATCAGTATGAAAAGCATAAGTAGTCTGAGGTACCTTTGTTTCAGCAGCTTCAGAACTGCTCTCAGAACTTGATTTATCAGCATTTGCCATCAATGCATAGTTCTCCTCACTTTCAGAGTCTGAGGTGTCTGTCCAGCTTTTCTGCTTTGTGACAAGAGCTTTGCCTTTGTCACTCTTGGTCTTCTTGCAATCAGGAGATATGTGGCCTTTCTCACCACAATTATAACATTTAACATTAGCGTAATCTCCTCTGTCAGACTTTCCTCCTCTTCCTTCAGATCTTCTGAAATTCTTCTTATCAGAACTTATGCCTTTCCTGGAAAACTTCTTTCCCTTCCTGAACTTCCTGTATGCAATCTTTGTGATTCCTTTCACCATAAGAGCACACAGCTTCATCATCTCCTCATCAGCATCAGTTTCAGGCAAGCTTTCAGAATCTGAGTCATCATCACTCTCAGAACTTGATGACTCAGTATCAGACTTTATGATAAGAGCTTTACCCTTGTCTTTCTTTGAGGAAGGTGGTTTGGGGGATTCCTCTTCAGCCTTGAGAGCAACTGTCCTTGACTTTCCTCCTTTCCTCTTGCTTCTTTGTTCCATCTCAAGTTCATGAGTCTTGAGCATTCCATAGATTTCATCAAGAGTTGTTTCATCAAGATTATAGTTGTCTCTTATTGTTGTTGCCTTCAAATCCCAACATTCAGGAAGAGCTAACAGGAATTTAAGGTTTGTATCTTCAAGATCATACTCCTTATTAACCAATGACAAGTCATTCAAGAGTTTGACAAATCTATCATATACATCAGTCAATGACTCATTAGTCCTAGAGTCAAAGTGTTCATACTCTTGAGTGAGTATTGTCTTCCTGTTCTTCTTAACTGTTTCAGTTCCTTGACACCTTGTCTCCAGTGCATCCCATATCTCCTTAGCAGTCTTGCAGTTGATTACCCTGTTTGACATTACATTATCAATGGCACTATGCAATAAGTGTCGTACCTTGGCATCCTTAGCAATAGATGCTATATCTTCAGCAGTGTAATCACTCTTTTCCTTTGGTACGGTCTTTGCTGCTTCACCTGCAACTACAACAGCGAGCTTGGTAGGTTTGTGAGGCCCTTCCTTGATTCTATCAAGGTATTCTGGATCTGTTGCTTCCAGAAACATGGTCATCCTTACCTTCCATATGGGATATTCAGATGGTCTCAATATGGGAACTCTGATAGTCTCATATCGACTCTGAGTTGATGTCTTTGATGATTCCTCAGTTTTGGTAGGCTTAGTTGGAGTTTCTGTGTCAGACATGATTGTGTTTGGATCTTTAACTGTATGTGTGTTAACAGATAGCTCTGATACCACTTGTTAGGTCACACTTTCACTGTAGAGGGGGTGAATACAGTGTTTATTACAATCAAATCAAACTTCAAGAACTTATGTAACAGAAAACAAACTTTATTGAAACAATAAACTCTGTTACAATCTGGAACTGTTATCTCTCAGTGATGAACAAAATATCACGAGAGCTGCTAGGGTTACAGTAAATAATATTCTCGATAATGATAACACTTATAGTGTAAACCCTATGTCTGTGTTTATATACTACACAGTTACAAGATAATCGCTAATTGATATGGAATATAATTCTGCTTCCTAAAATATATCAATCAGATATCTTTCCTTCCAAGTATTCCATTCTTTACGGAATTCCTTCTTCATGCATATCTCTTCTTATGTTTATCTTGATCTTCTTAACTTCAATCAGCTACTGTCCTTATCTGATCGTCCTTCAGCACTTAAGTTCTGACATCTATCTCCTGATGCTTATCTCCTGATAACATAAGTACTGATATCCCTTAAGTTCTGACGTCCAGTATAAGTACTGATCAGTTAAGTACTGATTTGTCCTGTTCAAATAAGATCTGAAATCTAAACATAAAACATATTAGCCATGACATTATCAAATATATCTAACACCAACTCATTATGCTCCTAAAGATCCGACTGAGTATCCTGACCCTGAAAAGGAAAAAGTCTCCCTAGACAGCAGTTTACAATTGATATTGATTGAGTCACTTGACAATGTGATGTACAACAATATTGTCAACTATGACACTGTCACACCCCCAACTTAAATAGCGAAATAAATATAGCTATTACATCTTTTTAATGAAGAATACACAACCAAAATCCAAGATCTTACAGTTTAGGGTTTGGAACAGCCCAACACTACCAACTATTACATCTGATTACAAATACCGAGTCCTCACACAACTATTATTACTTATTCTACCTGAGCTCGAACATAAGCATCAACATCACAGGTCTTACGGGCAGTCTGCTTGAATCTAACCATAGCTGCTAGCTGTAATATAAGGGTAAAGCAAGAAGTGAGCCAAAAGCTCAACAAGTGCTAATAGTACAACACAAAACATAAATCGAGATATACCTTTAGGAATGACAATGGAAAGACATAATCAATGATAACGAGAGATAAAACTTATGTGAGTTGGCATCATTTTGCTTGCATCAAAACAAATTTTAAAAATCATTCTTAATCAAAATCATTTTATGACGCTACGGATTACAGCCGGTGATCAGCCGCGAAGTAATCCCGAACCTCGCTGGGTTCTAAAACATTATTGGGAATCCCTAGGCAACTTTTAAGCCTAATATAAGTGTGGAAAGGACTCGCGTCTCAGTCCAGATCCACCATTCAAAGAAAACATTTATCCCCCTTTGGGACTGAAAAATCCACATTTTAATCATTTTAAAAACTGATGCCGATTTATGACAAAATCCCTTTCGACTGTAATCATTTTTATCAAGGGATTATAGATCAACTTGAAACACTGGAAATATGACACTAAATCTCAGGGCCATGATCCACTAGACTTTACTATATTAGGGTAATTGAGAGGTTTCCATAAACAAGAACTTTGACAAGGAAATTGAGCAAGGCTATTGGATAATATGAAAGAGTAATGCCAAACTAGGCTTAAAGCAATGGTTGTAAACAAGGTATAGGTATTAGAACATCAAGAAGATAAGCATCACTGGTTCCAATAGGATAGAGGTGTTAAAATATAAAGAAAGTGATCATCAGCTCAAGATATAACAGGGTATCAAGCTTTTAGGGTAAGGATAGGGTTATCAAACAATCATGAATGAATTTAAGAAATGATTGGCTTTTAGGTATCAAGATAAAGTTTCTATCGAGGTTATTTCAAGAGTTGAATCAAAGCATCAGGGTGCAATATCAAGATTTCTCAGGGATCAATAGCATGATAATCAAAAGGATCAATAAGGTAGTATAACAAATCTCTATTTTATCATGGCATTAAACTATCATGAAAGACTTTTGAACTACTTGCAATACGTACTCGAGGGTTCATGGCATCTCTATGTAACTCAAAGATAAACAAAAGATACGCTTGATTTAAATATATCAAAATGACTCAGGATAATTGCATCGATATATATATGAACTGTTTACAGTAAATACGAAGGTCAAGTTGAATCACTTGCCTTGAGATAGACTGGTCTGGTCTGACTGGTAGGAGCAACAACTGGAGCTTCACTCGACTTTTATGGCAAGTTTTCCCTCGTCTCGAGATTCTACATAAATAGTAATAATCCTCATTATAATATATTCTTACCATCTTAACCTATTTACAACCCGAAATTAAATATGGATGGCACTTAGGCCTATACGCACTTAATTCATATCCACCATTATATTTTCAAATGTACACACGTAGCCACATAATCACATATCGTATATTAATACCAAATAACATCATATACACCATAATGCCACACTAGGCTTGGATGATCTCGACTCACCACTTAAGTCACTTGGTCGCTAACTAAACAAAGTCTTCAAATTTGGGCTTCCTAACTCAATGTGCCTTTCCTAAATTATCCAAAACCTATTGACCCTCACTTATGCCTTTTTCTCTACGGACCTTATACTATCTTACAACTATGGTGGTTGACCTAATACTCACTTCTAAGTGTTCTAAAACTATGTGATAAGTGAAAGTGCTCACTGGTGCAAATTTCAGAATGGTAACTAAGGTTTCTTGAGTGCATTAGACACTCTTAAACTACAAGTTTTTCTTCAAAATTTTTACACAAGACTCTCCTGACCTAAGGGCATCTCACAAGCTTGATGTGGCTCAAAGGCCTGGCTTGGGCCTTCTTGGGCCTAAGCTAAAAGTCCAAGGTTCCCCTGTTTTTCTGGGCAGAAAATGCCCTGACTTGAATTAACTTGTGACACATGGTTCTAGCTCATATCCTATGAACTATGGTTGAAAAAACTTCTCTGACATACCCTCTAACTAAGGCCCAATTGGGCCTAATGAGGGCCTACCCATGACATGGCCAAATCTCCCTATTTCTAAGTTGCAACAAAACTGTCCCCTGCTGGACAGATTTTGTTATTCTACTTGTGCACCTAACCAAATGACATGCAAACCTCCAACCAACTCCTAAAACCTATTATATACTCCCCATACTAACTTCTGGTAGCTTGGGCCTCAAAGTGCACATCAATGACATGGTCAAAACTCACTCTAAACTTTAGGGTACTAAACTGATTTTTCTGCAGAAACTATAACTCTCATTTTTTTCCAAGGTTTTGACTTGACAACTCAACTAACAAAAACTCAATACTTAAACCAAGACTTATACATGGTAATCTACTGAACTAACTCCTTTATTCTCAAAATAACATTGGGTGAGATCATCCATGCCTAAAAACAACAACATGCAACTAAATATATAACATGCAACTCATGGAAAGCACATAACAAGATTTCGGCTAGGCATAAAGTTGTAAATGCTTGCAAAATCGACTTGCACCTAATACTTATCCTTAATAATTATGAAATATAACTCCTTTTAAGTATTAATAAGAAATTCATCATGGAAACAATCTATTTAAGCACATCTATTTCGAATTTTATAGATAACAACATGATTTCGAAAAGAATAGCATGCAAAACATGGTTGATCATCATTTTAATGTCTTAAAACTAGCATGCATGGCTAATCATAAATTTATAATGAGATTTCAGTAGCATGCAAAGGATTTTAAAGCATGATATCTCCATAAAACACTTAGTTAGCACATATACATAATATATCTCATAGAGAGCTCTTGAATTCACAAGAATCAAGAGTTTCTCTTTGGAGATCACACAAAACTACACATGCAACCATGAAACTTCATCTTCCAAATCACAAAACTCTTGGGAAGTATATAAAATAAATGTAGGTAAAAGAATTACACTAGGGAAGATGAGAAATGGAATGAAAAATGGAAGGGAGTGGGGGAAATGGGGTTCGGCCGAGAGCAAAAGGGAGGGAGGGGAAGAGAGAAATTTTTGTGGTGTGTTGGAGTGTGAAATGATGAATGACTTCTCTCCACTTTGATTTGTTTGTTTTATGCTATTTGGTTGACAAGTAATGAGTGGAAGTGAGAACTTACAAAAATGTCCCTTGGCTAAAGTTAGGCCATTTTGCATGTAAGGCTAAGGTAGTAATTTGGTAATAATCAAATGAGTTAGTGGGGTTGGAAAAGTCTTATTTGCCCTTTGAGAGAATAGAAAGAGAGTTTGCATGCAAGGTTATTCATGTAATTTGATAATTATAACAAATAAAATTTATAAAGATTTATTTTTATAAAATAAAATACAAGTTCAAAAATTATAAAATTTATACCATAAAATAACTTGTATTTTTAGAGACTTTATAAAATCATTTTCAAAATTTGTGATCAAAATGCCTTTTAAAAGAAGATTTTTCCAAAGCTTAGAATATTCCTTATAAATCAAAAATAAAGAAATTAAATAAACTCTTGCTTTGAAAAATCATATACTACCCAAAGCAAATTTATAATGCAGAAATTTTCACTCACACAAACGTACAATCATTGAATATATTTTCATTTGACTTAATATTATACCAAATTCACAAATAATATTACATAAAATACCGGTCGTAACATCCTCTCCCCCTTAAGGGATTCTGTCCCCAGAATCTAAGAGAACAGATGAGGATACCGGGAACGCATATCAGACTCTAACTCCCAAGTCGACTCTTCGACCTTAGGGTTCTTCCAAAGTACTTTTACTAACTTTACTGACTTATTTCTAAGACTCTTTACTTGCCATTCGAGTATTTTAACCGGTTGCTCCACAAATGACAGGTCTGCCTGAATTTCTACGGGTTCATATTCTATCACATGGCTAGTGTCAGGATTATATTTCTTAAGTAACGACACATGGAACACGTTATGCACATGCCGATACTGAGGTGGTAAGGCCAACTCGTAGGCCACCTTTCCTACTTGACTCAAAATCTCAAAAGGACCTATGTATCTAGGTGCTAACTTTCCTTTCTTGCCATATCTCATCAACCCTTTCCTAGGTGACACCTTTAGCAACACAGCTTCGCCAATTTGGAATTGAACATCCTTACGCGCTGGATCCGCATACTTCCTCTGTCTATCTTGAGCAGCAAGCAACCTTTTCTGAATTAACTTGACTGAGTCATGCAACTGTTGTACCAATTCTGAGCCGAGAATTCTTCCTTCTCCTACTTCATCCCAACTTGTTGGTGATCTACATTTTCGCCCGTACAAAGCTTCATATGGTGGCATGCCGATACTGGAATGATAGCTGTTGTTGTATGAGAATTCAATCAATGGCAGGTGGTCGTCCCAACTTCCTGCAAAATCGATTGCACAACTGCGCAACATGTCTTCGATTGTTTGAATCGTCCTTTCGCCCTGACCATCAGTCTGCGGGTGATACGCCGTGCTCATATTCAACTTCGTGCCAAGACATTCCTGGAATTGCTTCCAGAATCTCGAGTTAAATCGGGGATCTCTGTCTGAAACTATTGATACGGGTACTCCATGCCTTAATACGATTTTGTGCACATACAGATGAACCAACTTGTCCAGTGACGACTTCTCATTTATTGGAAGGAAATGCGCCAACTTCGTAAGACGATCAATTATAACCCATATTGCGTCATGTCCGGATTTTGTTCGCGGTAGTCCTACTATAAAGTCCATAGCGATATTTTCCCATTTCCATTCTGGAATCTTCAGGGGCTGAATTAATCCGCTTGGTCGTTGATGTTCTGCCTTTACTTTCTGACAAGTATAACACTTCGCAACCCATTCTGCCACGTCTCGCTTCATATTTGGCCACCAAAAGTTCTTCTTTAAGTCTTGATACATCTTGGTGCTTCCCGGGTAGATTGAAAATTTCGAATGGTGGGCTTCATGGAGGATCTTATTCTTTAATTCAGGTACATGAGGAATCCATATTCTGGATGAAAACCTTAGTATTCCTTGCTCATCCCTTTTAGTATTAATCTCTTCTCCAGATAACTGATTTTTCTCTTTTTCCATTACTTCCTCTTGACACTTCTTTATCTTTTCCATTAGTGTTGGCTGAAAGGTCATTGCACGACAAACTTCTTTGACTTTCCCATAAGCACAAAGTTCCAATTCAAATTTTCCGATTTCTTCAGATAACTCTTTTGATGTTATCATCATATTCAATCTCTCCTTCCGACTCAGCGCATCGGCCACTACGTTCGCCTTTCCAGGATGGTAATTTATCGAACAGTCATAGTCCTTGATCAATTCCAGCCATCTCCTCTGCCTCATATTGAGCTCTTTCTGAGTAAAAATGTACTTTAAACTCTTGTGATCCGTGTAGATTTCACACTTCTCTCCATAGAGATAGTGTCTCCAAATCTTGAGTGCGAACACTATGGCGGCTAGTTCCAAGTCATGCGTCAGATACTTTAACTCGTGCGGCTTCAACTGTCTTGACGCATATGCTATTACCTTACTGTGTTGCATCAACACACAACCCAAACCCTTATGTGAAGCGTCGCTGAATATTACAAAATTCCCTTGATCATCTGGAAGTACCAACACCGGAGCTGTTACCAACTTCTGTTTTAACTCTTGAAAGCTATTTTCACATTCTGCACTCCATTCAAACTTTTGATTCTTTCTGGTTAACTTGGTCAATGGCGTGGCGATCTTCGAGAAATCCTTGACGAATCTTCTATAGTATCCGGCCAATCCTAGAAAACTTCGCACTTCCGTAGGAGTCTTTGGCCTCTCCCAACTCATAACTGCCTCAATCTTCGCCGGATCCACTTTAACTCCCTCATTTCCAATAACATGCCCCAAAAATTGAACTTCCTTTAACCAAAACTCACATTTGGTAAACTTGGCATACAACTTCTCTTGTCGGAGTATCTCCAATGCTATCCAGAGGTGCTGCATATGTTCTTCTTTTTGGGAGGCATGATCCTGAAATAAGAGTTGTGTCATAACAAATATGAATGATAAAATGATTCGAGGGTATCGCATGGCATTCTCATTTACATATGGGGTCAAGTTTCCAAATTAAGCAGATATGATGATAAAAACATAAAATAACAGTTGAGAGCAAATGGAACAATAGCACATAATTATTGAAATTTTTAAAGGTCACAGTACATAGGATTGGGACATAGTCTGATTCTAGGAATAACAGGCTTATTTAAAGGAAAGACGGAAACAACTGGGGATTCCATAGAGTCTAATAGTACAACAACATGAAAGGTAAATGGAAAGAACTAAGGCTCCACTCCATCTGAACGGGGCTTGGTAGTCTTTTCCTCTCGAAGCGTCTTCACAATGCTCTGGAGCTCATCCGCCACCATCTGAATGACATACTGGCTGGTACGGTCCCGGTGTGCTGGCATCTCCTCAAGCTTAGTGTTGACGTACTGAACCAAGGTCTCAAGTCTCACAATCATCTGCTCCTTGGGCTTCCCTTCGTAGTTTCGGCTGTCCGGATACACGTTCTTCAGTCGGTCTATCAGTCGGTCGTACTTGCCCTGAAGCATGTCGAACTCGCGCCTCAACTCAGCATACACGGAGAAAGCAATAGTGTCGTCCGACCCAGAGGATGACGAGGAATGCGCCCTTTGCTGACAACCAATAAGAGGAGTATTAATAATAATTTACTTAACCTACTCTCTCGCATAATATCTATAACCTACACACAAATCCTATAACCTATTTGGGCTGTCCAGGGACTCTAAACCGTAGCTCTGATACCAAAACCTGTCACACCCCCAACTTAAATAGCGAAATAAATATAGCTATTACATCTTTTTAATGAAGAATACACAACCAAAATCCAAGATCTTACAGTTTAGGGTTTGGAACAGCTCAACACTACCAACTATTACATCTAATTACAAATACCGAGTCCTCACACAACTATTATTACTTATTCTACCTGAGCTCGAACATAAGCATCAGCATCACAGGTCTTACGGGCAGTCTGCTTGAATCTAACCATAGCTGCTAGCTGTAATATAAGGGTAAAGCAAGAAGTGAGCCAAAAGCTCAACAAGTGCTAATAGTACAACGCAAAACATTAATCGAGATATACCTTTAGGAATGACAATGGAAAGACATAATCAATGATAACGAGAGATAAAACTTATGTGAGTTGGCATCATTTTGCTTGCATCAAAACAAATTTTAAAAATCATTCTTAATCAAAATCATTTTATGACGCTACGGATTACAGCCGGTGATCAGCCGCGAAGTAATCCCGAACATCGCTGGGTTCTAAAACATTATTGGGAATCCCTAGGCAACTTTTAAGCCTAATATAAGTGTGGAAAGGACTCGCGTCTCAGTCCAGATCCACCATTCAAAGAAAACATTTATCCCCCTTTGGGACTGAAAAATCCACATTTTAATCATTTTAAAAACTGATGCCGATTTATGACAAAATCTCTTTCGACTGTAATCATTTTTATCAAGGGATTATAGATCAACTTGAAACACTGGAAATATGACACTAAATCTCAGGGCCATGATCCACTAGACTTTACTATATTAGGGTAATTGAGAGGTTTCCATAAACAAGAACTTTGACAAGGAAATTGAGCAAGGCTATTGGATAATATGAAAGAGTAATGCCAAACTAGGCTTAAAGCAATGGTTGTAGACAAGGTATAGGTATTAGAACATCAAGAAGATAAGCATCACTGGTTCCAATAGGATAGAGGTGTTAAAATATAAAGAAAGTGATCATCAGCTCAAGATATAACAGGGTATCAAGCTTTTAGGGTAAGGATAGGGTTATCAAACAATCATGAATGAATTTAAGAAATGATTGGCTTTTAGGTATCAAGATAAAGTTTCTATCGAGGTTATTTCAAGAGTTGAATCAAAGCATCAGGGTGCAATATCAAGATTTCTCAGGGATCAATAGCATGATAATCAAAAGGATCAATAAGGTAGTATAACAAATCTCTATTTTATCATGGCATTAAACTATCATGAAAGACTTTTGAACTACTTGCAATACGTACTCGAGGGTTCATGGCATCTCTATGTAACTCAAAGATAAACAAAAGATACGCTTGATTTAAATATATCAAAATGACTCAGGATAATTGCATCGATATATATATGAACTGTTTACAGTAAATACGAAGGTCAAGTTGAATCACTTGCCTTGAGATAGACTGGTCTGGTCTGACTGGTAGGAGCAACAACTGGAGCTTCACTCGACTTTTATGGCAAGTTTTCCCTCGTCTCGAGATCCTACATAAATAGTAATAATCCTCATTATAATATATTCTTACCATCTTAACCTATTTACAACCCGAAATTAAACATGGATGGCACTTAGGCCTATACGCACTTAATTCATATCCACCATTATATTTTCAAATGTACACACGTAGCCACATAATCATATATCGTATATTAATACCAAATAACATCATATACACCATAATGCCACACTAGGCTTGGATGATCTCGACTCACCACTTAAGTCACTTGGTCGCTAACTAAACAAAGTCTTCAAATTTGGGCTTCCTAACTCAATGTGCCTTTCCTAAATTATCCAAAACCTATTGACCCTCACTTGTGCCTTTTTCTCTACTGACCTTATACTATCTTACAACTATGGTGGTTGACCTAATACTCACTTCTAAGTGTTCTAAAACTATGTGATAAGTGAAAGTGCTCACTGGTGCAAATTTCAGAATGGTAACTAAGGTTTCTTGAGTGCATTAGACACTCTTAAACTACAAGTTTTTCTTCAAAATTTTTACACAAGACTCTCCTGACCTAAGGGCATCTCACAAGCTTGATGTGGCTCAAAGGCCTGGCTTGGGCCTTCTTGGGCCTAAGCTAAAAGTCCAAGGTTCCCCTGTTTTTCTGGGCAGAAAATGCCCTGACTTGAATTAACTTGTGACACATGGTTCTAGCTCATATCCTATGAACTATGGTTGGAAAAACTTCTCTGACATACCCTCTAACTAAGGCCCAATTGGGCCTAATGAGGGCCTACCCATGACATGGCCAAATCTCCCTATTTCTAAGTTGCAACAAAACTGTCCCCTGCTGGACAGATTTTGTTATTCTACTTGTGCACCTAACCAAATGACATGCAAACCTCCAACCAACTCCTAAAACCTATTATATACTCCCCATACTAACTTCTGGTAGCTTGGGCCTCAAAGTGCACATCAATGACATCGTCAAAACTCACTCTAAACCTCAGGGTATTAAACTGATTTTTCTGCAGAAACTATAACTCTCATTTTTCCAAGGTTTTGACTTGACAACTCAACTAACAAAACTCAATACTTAAACCAAGACTTATACATGGTAATCTACTGAACTAACTCCTTTATTCTCAAAATAACATTGGGTGAGATCATCCATGCCTAAAAACAACAACATGCAACTAAATATATAACATGCAACTCATGGAAAGCACATAACAAGATTTCGGCTAGGCATAAAGTTGTAAATGCTTGCAAAATCGACTTGCACCTAATACTTATCCTTAATAATTATGAAATATAACTCCTTTTAAGTATTAATAAGAAATTCATCATGGAAACAATCTATTTAAGCACATCTATTTCGAATTTTATAGATAACAACATGATTTCGAAAAGAATAGCATGCAAAACATGGTTGATCATCATTTTAATGTCTTAAAACTAGCATGCATGGCTAATCATAAATTTATAATGAGATTTCAGTAGCATGCAAAGGATTTTAAAGCATGATATCTCCATAAAACACTTAGTTAGCACATATACATAATATATCTCATAGAGAGCTCTTGAATTCACAAGAATCAAGAGTTTCTCTTTGGAGATCACACAAAACTACACATGCAACCATGAAACTTCATCTTCCAAATCACAAAACTCTTGGGAAGTATATAAAATAAATGTAGGTGAAAGAATTACACTAGGGAAGATGAGAAATGGAATGAAAAATGGAAGGGAGTGGGGGAAATGGGGTTCGGCCGAGAGCAAAAGGGAGGGAGGGGAAGAGAGAAATTTTTGTGGTGTGTTGGAGTGTGAAATGATGAATGACTTCTCTCCACTTTGATTTGTTTGTTTTATGCTATTTGGTTGACAATTAATGAGTGGAAGTGAGAACTTACAAAAATGTCTCTTGGCTAAAGTTAGGCCATTTTGCATGCAAGGCTAAGGTAGTAATTTGGTAATAATCAAATGAGTTAGTGGGGTTGGAAAAGTCTTATTTGCCCTTTGAGAGAATAGAAAGAGAGTTTGCATGCAAGGTTATTCATGTAATTTGATAATTATAACAAATAAAATTTGTAAAGATTTATTTTTATAAAATAAAATACAAGTTCAAAAATTATAAAATTTATACCATAAAATAACTTGTATTTTTAGACTTTATAAAATCATTTTCAAAATTTGTGATCAAAATGCCTTTTAAAAGAAGATTTTTCCAAAGCTTAGAATATTCCTTATAAATCAAAAATAAAGAAATTAAATAAACTCTTGCTTTGAAAAATCATATACTACCCAAAGCAAATTTATAATGCAGAAATTTTCACTCACACAAACGTACAATCATTGAATATATTTTCATTTGACTTAATATTATACCAAATTCACAAATAATATTACATAAAATGCCGGTCGTAACAGACACTGCTAAGAAAATATGGGAGAAGATTAAAATACTCTATGAAGGAACTGAGGAAGTTAGATCTAATCAAAGAAGGATCCTGATTTCACAGTATGAGGGTTTCATGTCTAAGCCCAATGAAATCATTACTGAAGTATTTGAAAGATTTAATAAGATGATGAATGTCTTACAGCTTCATGACAAGTACTATGAAGCTGAAGAGGTGAATCTGAAGTTCTTGCTTACTCTTCCTGATCATTTGGAACATAAAATCTCAGAAATCAAGGAAGGGAGAGACTTGAGCGGGATAACTCTGGAAGTTCTATATGGAATTCTCAAAACCTATGAACTAGAGATGATTCAAAGGCAATCATTGAGATCTGGCCAAGGATATGTTATAGATGGTTCAAGTGCTTTAATAGTAGATGAAGGCCAAACATCCAATGATGAACCAAGATCTCATATCTCAGTTGCCTCAACAAGTGAGCAGAGAACAATTGATTCACAGGAGAAAGTCATACTAGAGTTGGAAAAGGATGAGTACTATACTCTTGAAGAACTGGATGAGCTAGATCAGTCAATGGCCTATCTGGCTAGAAAATTCTCTAACATTAGAGTAAAGAAGCCAAGGTACTTCAGGAATAAAGGACAATCCTTCAACAAAGACAACAGCTGGAAAGAGAAAGGGAAGTACAATTCTGATAGCAAAAGTGGTTACAAAACTGGATATGTTGACAGATCTAATATAAGGTGCTTCAGATGTGATGAACTAGGCCACTTTGCTACAGAATACAGGAAACCCAAGAAGGCAAAGAAAGATAAGGCTTATCTTGAACTTGAAGCAAAGTACGAAGCTCTTCTGAAGAAACAACAAAGTAAAGTTGGGATGACTCTGAGAATGATGAAGATGAAGAACTTGGAAACTATACACTCATGGTCTTGGAGCAATGAGAAGCTTGAAAGTGAAAAACAAGAAGCTGAATTGTTGATAGTGGAGCTTGAAGCCTTGAAATAAGAAAATGGCTATCTGAAAAACAAGCTTAAGTGTGTAAATGAGATTGAGGCTGTGCGGAGAGAAAAACTGGAGAAAAGTGAAGTAAAGTTGAATTCCTTCAAGAATGCATCTGAATTGGTTGGTCAGTACCATGAGAAAAATAAACCATGTGCAAACATTGCCATTGGTCTTGATTATAATACCTTAAATAGCAAGAAGAAAAACACTGGTGACAGAGGAAAAGCAACAAAGAGTGAAAACATTCCAGCAATGCTGAAAAATATTTGGTCACCAGTATTTAAGACTTGTGAGGTAAACTTCAGTGAAGAAGAATTGATTATCAAGCAAGAAATTGCAGATGAGGATAATGAAAAGAAGAATGCAAATTCAATTCAATCTTCCAAGGATGAAGAAAAACTTATGGACAACCAAAGTACCAAGACTCTTGTCAAAGAACCAAGATTGAAGATGCAAGAAAGAAGAAGAAAAATAGAAGTGGAAGAATGGGGAAAAACAAAAGAAATAATTTGGCCTATGTTGCAGATATTCCTGGCAAGAAGTGTGGAATATGTAATTCTACAAATCATCTAACTCATCTTTGTAAAAAGAGTGTTAGTAAGCCAATTGAAGGAACTTACAAATACAATGAAGCAGATTTAGATGATCCCTACTCATTCTGTGATAAGTTTGATTGCATCCCTTGTAACTTGAAAGTGATGAAGAGTTGTCACAAACTGAGAGTAGACCTAAAAGAAACATAAATTGAGTCTACATCAGAAAGGGAAAATACACAACAATCATTGAACTCTATTTTACTTGAAACAAATCACTCTACTTCTGCTAAATCAATTAACAAGAAGAAAGTATCCAACACTGCTTGGGTTACTAAACACACTTGAATCTCATTCTGTGCAGGGCAAAGTGAAGAAAGTCATATGGATCATTGACAGTGGATGTTCCAGACATATGACAGGTGATAAGGCCCTGCTATCACAGTTTGAGAGAAAGCTGGCCCATTGGTGACCTTTGGAGACAACAACAAAGGATTCACAATGGGATATGGCAAGAATGTTTCTGAAAATATTATCATTGATAATGTAGCACTAGTAGTTGGTCTTGAGGTGAATCTTCTCAGTGTTAGCCAATTTGCAGACAAAGACTTTGAAGTTTTATTCAACAAAGAAGAATGCACCTTTATCAGCAAGAAAACTGGTGAAATTGCTCTGAAAGGAGCAAGGAAAGGAAGCTTGTTTGTTGCAGACTTAGACTCAACAAATAAGGATGGTATTTGCTGCTTCTACACCAAGGCATCATAAGAACAAAGCAAGCTATGGCATAAGAAGTTGTCTCACTTGAATTTCAAGGCAATTAACAACTTAGTCAAAAAGGAGTTAGTGAGAGACATGCCCAAGCTGGAGTTTGCTCAAGTTGAAGTCTGTGAAACTTTTCAGAAAGGAAAGATGAAAAGATCTAGTCACAAGTCAAAAACTATGAATTCTATTAGTACACCCTTTCAACTTATTCATATGGACTTGTTTGGGCCAGTAAATGTCTTATCAATTTCAAGGAGCATATATGCACTTGTGATGGTGGATGATTTCTCAAGATACACTTGGGTAGAGTTCATGTACTCTAAAGATGAAACTTCACATATCATAATTGAGCACATCAAGAAGATAGAAAAGCAGGCTGAAGATTATAATTGTGTGAAAAGACTGAGAAGTGACAATGGAACAGAATTCAAAAATGCTACATAAAGTGAATTCTGCAAAGGCAAAGGCATTGTTCAAGAATTCTCAGCTGCCAGGACACCTCAACAAAATGGAGTAGTTGAAAAAAAGAATAGAACATTGGTTGAAGCTGCTAGAACAATGCTGCAAGATGCCAAGTTGCCAACAAGTTTATGGGAAGAGGTTGTCAACACTGCATGTTATATTCAGAACATATATCTCATTAATAAGGCACATGGCAAGTCACCCTACTCTATCATGTCCAAGAAAAAGCCTACTGTAAAGCATCTTCATGTGTTTGGAAGCAAGTGTTACATTTTGAAAGAAAATTCTGAATATGTGGGAAAATTTAACTGAAAGGTCTTTGAAGCAATTTTTCTGGGATATTCGCAGGAAAGAACAACCTACAAAGTCTATGTGATTGATCAAAAGAAGATTATGGAAAGCACAAATATGACCTTTGATGATGACAAGTGTCCAGGCTTGGAATGCCTTGATGATAATGAAGCTGAAGCCCTTGCATTTGAAAACCTCAATATTGATAGTGATTCTGATGGAGAAGATGAAGTTAATACATAACAAATGATGAATAAAGAGTCTACTGAACAGGAAAATCATGGTAATGGAAGCTCATCTCAAACACCTGAACTTTATAGCACAAACTCAGGGGGAGAAAGAGAAGAAGGACCTACCAGTCATACCAATAATGGAGAAAATGATGAAGGCACAAGTCAACAAACTCACACTAGGAAGTGGGATAGAAGTCACTCCAGAGAAGCAATTATTGGTGATCCTACTACTGGTGTGAGGACTAGAAGTGCAACTGCTAATGAATGCCTACATGCATATTTTCTGTCTCAAGTAAAGCCTAAGAAAATTGACAAAGCTCTGCTGGATCCTGACTGGATATCTGCCATGCCAGAAGAGCGGAATCAGTTTGAAAGAAGCAAAATCTGGAAGTTAGTTCCTGCACCAAAGAACAGAAGCATTATTGGAACAAATTGGGTGTTCAGGAACAAAATGGATGAAAATGGTATAATTACCAGAAAACAAAGCAAGGTTTGTTGCAAAAGGCTACTCACAAGAAGAAGGGATTGATTATGATGAAAATTTTGCTCCTGTTGCAAGACTTGAAGCTATAAGAATTTTTCTAGCATTTGCTGCACAATCAAATTTTAAAGTGTATCAAATGGATGTCAAAAATGCCTTTCTGAATGGTGAGCTAGAAGAAGAAGTTTATGTGCAACAGCCTCCTCGCTTTGAGGATCCAAAATTTCCTAACTTTGTGTATAAGTTACTCAAGGCTCTATATGGACTAAAATAGACACCTAGAGCTTGGTATAACACACTATCAGATTTCCTATTGAAGTATGGTTTTACTAGAGGAACCATAGACAAGTCTCTCTTCTACAAGAAACATGGTGAAGATATGATCCTAGTTCAGATATATGTAGATGATATCATCTTTGGTTCTACTAATGAGAAGCTGTGCCAAAGATTCTCCAAGCTTATGCAAAGTGAATATGAAATGAGTATGATGGGGGAACTAAGTTACTTCCTTGGACTTCAAGTCACCCAAAGAAGTGATGGTATCTTCATCAGCCAAACTAAATATGTCAAGGATCTTTTGAAAAGGTTTGAAATGGTTGATTGTTCACCTGCATCTACACCTATGTCTACTGTATCAAAGTTGGATGAAGATAAAAAGGGCAAGAGTGTAGATATCTCATGCTACAGAGGGATGATTGGATCATTGCTTTACTTAATAGCAAGCAGACCAGACATCATGTTTGCAACATGTCTATGTGCAAGATTTCAAGCCAATCCAAAAGAATCACATTTGATGGCTGTAAAGAGGATTTTCAGATATTTGAAGAAAACTCCAAACTTGGGATTATGGTATCCTAAGGGAACTGGTTTTGAAGCTGTTGGATATACATATGCAGATTTTGCTGGATGCAGGGTTGACAGAAAGAGTACCATTGGAAGCTGTCAATTTCTTAGATAAAGACTTGTATCTTGGTACAGCAAGAAACAACAATCTGTATCAACTTCTACAGCTGAAGCTGAATACATAGCTGCAAGAAGTTGTTGTGCTCAAGTGCTTTGGATTAGAAATCAGCTAATAGATTATGGCCTAGTGTTACACAAAATTCCTATCATGTGTGACATACTAGTGTTATATCTATAGTAGCTAATCCAGTTAATCATTTTAGGACAAATCACATTAATGTGAGGTACCATTTTATTAGAGAACATGCTACTAATGGTACCATTGAGCTCATTTTTGTACCAACAGAAAAACAACTAGCTAACATTTTTACTAAACCTTTGGATGAAGCAACCTTCACTAGACTTGTAAGTGAAATTGGAATGCTCAATTCTTCATCCTAAGGCAAGAACTCAGCTAATGTTTTGCAGCAGATTAATATCCAGTAAATCAAAGTTAATTTGATTAAATTGGAAATTAACTGAAATATGAATTATAAATATTTCAGAAATCTGTACATATTTATTTTTTAAATTCAATTAACTTGGAATTTTTCAAATTCTAAGTAAACTGCTTAGTTGTAATTTTATCAATAACTACAAACTTTAACTACAAACTTTAACTTATCAATAACTCAGAACTGAGATAATTTAAATTGATAAATTATTTTGATAAAATACTTTTGGAAAATGCATTATATTTTTATTTTGAATTTATTCAAGTAAAAGTTAAAATTAGTTCAGTCCATTTTTGGGGACAAACTGGGTATTTATTTGACATTTCGATAAATCAAGTTTGAGTTCTCTATAAGAGTGATTTAAAATGACTTCTCGACATGTACTTCATTTCTCAAAATGACTTCTCGATACACAACTCCAAATATCTATTTTTGAGTTCTCGATAAGTCATCTACTTTCACTATAAATACCCAGATTTCTCGATTATTTTAACTTGGAATTCCTCAAAATTCTAAGTAAACTGAGTATTTATTAATTCATATCCTCAGTATATGATGTTAATAAATAACATATCAAAAGAAGCAAAAAGGATGAAAAACTGAACAAATTTAATTCATAAATTCTGTTCAGAAAAATACTTTTGACATACTTTGTCTCTACTTCCTCTGACTTATTGACACATTTACATGCTTATGTGATTGCTTGTTTATGTGGAAATAGGTTAGTCTAATGTTAGTAGACTAGTACATTATTTGTGATGTTTTGAGTATGTTGATAGTGGTTAAATTATTTGACTATATGCTGATAGGAGTAGTTACTTTTATGTAGGGAGTACTTGTTTACTTGCATAAGGAACAATTTTTCTAAATAGTGAACTAATATTCTTGAGTACTTGCATGGGGAATAGTAACTAGTCATTTCTAACTGTCAAGTATGCTTATGTGATTATTACTCTTATTATCCGGGCAACTCAAGAGTCTATTGGTTTCTATCTTTACTCCCTCTATAAATTAAAATGTTTCACTCTTTATCATTCATCACTCTCCTATTCTCAACAAACATCTGATTTTAAACTCACCTCCTGTTCATCTCCCTCTCTCTCACTCAAATGGATGCCCCGGTCTTTTATATACTTATTCGTGGAGCTTATCAGCCTGTTCATCATTTAGATGAAGACCAAGTTTACTTTGATCCCTTCGGACTCCGTGTCCGTCTCAGGGGGGTTATTTGTAGCCCCTTTGATATTCCAAGAGAGATCTTTGATGAACTCTCATGGGATGATCAACTCAGCATCCTTTTCTTTGAGATGGAAGTCTCTCTCGAGCAGGAGAGACGTGCAAGAGTAGCTGAGCAGCAATGCCTTGCTGTTTTGGAGTTGCAGGAGAGAATCATTTCTCTTGGACACTCCATGTCCAGAGCTTACCAGCGCAGTGCAAGGAGGTTGGAGGTAGAGAAGAAGAAGCCCAAACTAGAGTAGTTAGGATTTGGATTTACTTGTTGAATATATATCTTAATGTACTATGTTTCCATAATTAATGAAAATCCAAATTCTTCTCTAAGCATTCTCTTGTTTGTGTAATGATTCCTATGTGCTTATATCTGTATTGAATATTATCTTCTCTGCAATAATGCTTGAAACTAAAATATCTTACAATGTATTTGTCTAACGAAACTCCAAAAAGATACTTTTGTTCAATGCATTATAGATCCAACACAATCTAATCAGACAACAACAGGGAATTCAGATAATCTATCCACATATATTAGTGCTAAAACTGCAGCTAAAACATTTCAAACTAAACTGCAGTTCACACAAGTATAGCAACACAAACACAAACTCAAACACAATCCCACTCAGGTAACTCTCAAAAGGAACCTGTTTTACAAAAGGACAGAACCCCCAAAATGTTCTTCAGTTATTTTGTGATTTGAGAAAAGTAACATGGTATCACAAACATGGAAACTCATCAGTTCTTCATGAATATAGCTAATGCACTTTCATGTGCAAAACAGTCTTAACAGACTGATAGGTTTAAGGGTAGTACTCCTGAGGGGGAGCTATCTAAATCCTCTCCAATTCAATTGGAGGTTCCTCGTGGAGGAACAACTCCCCTCACAACTCTAGTAGAAGCTGCCTCAGCAGCCAAAGCTAGAAGTACAATTTCCTATGATAATGTCATGAGAAAGGCATGCATAGCACATTCAAGTGCCAGTATGTTGCAAGACATACAAGGGTTTGAGGCTGGTGCACATGGCAGTAACCCAGTCAAATCCCCTCCAATTCAATTGGAGGTTCCCACTATAAGTGGAGGACAATACACTGTCAAAACCACAGAGCAATCTGTGAGTCAAACTGTGACCCTAGTCACAGATGATTATGAACTCACTCTTCTGGTGAAATGAGTATGATTAGACCTATATAATGATTTCCCCTACTCATATGATCACGGATAAACTCTTCTCATCCACCTCTTATTTATGTAGGACAAACAACAATTGAGCCTTTCATGTGAAAATGTGAGAAAAGATTAAGAGAATAACAAAAAATAAGAGAAGCGAGATCCTTCCTGGTAAAAGGAGAGGTAGATGAGTGTTTGGATTTAGCAATCCTTGTGAGGTTACTTTGACTCTTAAAAGTCATGAGACTAGTGCAGTGAGAAGTAGTGAGACTACTTATTCAAAAGAAGAGAGAGCTTAGGAATTTCCTACTCTATTCTACTTGATAAACTCATTACTACAGACTTCACTAAAGCTTGAAGCTGCTGATAGTGTTCTAAATGGACATTGACAAAAGCTTGAACAATGTGCATCTAGCTGGATCTTTCTTCCTGAAGATAATGTAAAAAAGGGGGAGAATATATCTAAATGCCAAAACAGCTAATGGATGTTGCCATATAATAATATTCTTTTCTTGATAGGGGGAGAAGGAAGAGTAAATCTAAATGCAACTCACAAAAGAAGATCAGATTGGAAGATTGGTTTCTGCATTTAGATAAAGTTTTGACATCATTAATCAGAACTTGTGCATAATTTCATAATGAACAAGTTGGAGGAGATTGTAATATATAATAGATGATGTCAAAGATTACTGGAGCTAACAATGCCATTAGCATCTATGATCTAAGTAGAAGATTAATGAACAGTTTTTTTCAGTAATCAGTTAAGCTTGGGGCCAACCCTAAGTTAGTTGTATTGTTATCTAAATTTGTATTTTGTACTTGTAACACTTAAAGTCTGTAAAATACAAAGGAGCAGACTGGAGTCTTTTTTCTAAAACAGTATCAAGCCTAAGGATTCTATCTGGAAGAAGATCAAGAAGATCATGCCTCATAAGAATTTTGAAGAAGCTTGGAGTTGAATAAATATGTTTTGGAGAAAAATGTTCTAAGTCAAGATCTCTACAAGTCACAGATTTAATGTTATAGAGAAGTCATTCGAGAACTCCAGAATGACTTATCGAGAAGTCATTCAAACTCCATATAGTACCGACGTATGAGCAATATCTACTCGACGGATGAGCTATATATCTACTCGATGGATGAGCTATATATCTTCTCAACGGATAAGCAATATCCACCCGGAGTAGAGAAGTCAGGAAAGCTACTCGAGAAATCAAGAAGATATCGACGAGTCATTCTTTCACTAGAGAACTCAGAGTTATCGACAAGTCTATATCCATTCGAGAACTCAGAGATATCTACAAGTCAAGTGAAGTTATGAAGACTAGAGATCTCGATGAGCTGAAGACCTCTACAAGCCAAACTCATTATGGAGTACTAGAGATCTCGATAAGCCTATGTACTTTTCGAGATATCAAGTGTTCTAATAATTCAAACTAGAGATCTCGAGGTACAGTCTCAAAGTATAGAATTGTAGATCAGTTCAATATCCAAGATAAACAATCAACAAACAATCCAACAGCTGGATTGATAAGTCTACAAAAAGCAGCTTGAAGTGTGTGCAAGATCAATGGCAAAGATTAACTGATAGAGGAAGATTAAAATAAACACGGGATGCTAAAGATATGCTAAGCCAGAAATGGAAGATTTGCTGACAGTTTATAAAAGTTAATAGCATGTTTATTATCCACTGTGTAAACCAACAGTTTACTGAGCTATAAAGTTAACACTGGTCCTCTAGTTAGTTGTAACAATTAAGATCAAAACTCTTGTAACACTCTCGAGAAGAAGCTGAGCTCTTTAACTTCAAAGAGCTTAGAAATTTTGTAGCAAAACATCTTAATTTTTAATACAAAAATTAAGTGAGTTTTGAAGATCTGTGTTCTTTATTTTGTGCAGGTTTAATTTCTGCATGAACACTTTTCTATACAAGATTTAATTTACCTTGTTCAACCATTATCTTTCAAGAAAAGCCTAAAATAAGAAATACACATTCACCCCCCCCCTCTGTGTGTGATTCATTACCTAACATGATTTAGTTGAGCGAGTAGGCGAATCGAGTTTTAGTAGACATTTGGAAGTTGATGCAATTGTTGAGAGTGGAGCATCAAGTGAAAAATCATCTTTCCAAACTTCTAGTAGCTCAAAAATGTTAGATTTTTTTGATGATTCTATTTTAAAAGTTGGAGATGATGTGATGTTGCCAATGGAGTTGAGAAAGGGAATAGTATTTAAATTAAAGAAGGAATTGGCATGTTTGGTAAGATAAGTTCATACCCCATAAATTGGCATCATAAATTAAAATCACAAGATCAGACCCCGTAAATTGGCATGTTCATTGTAAATTAAATGAAAGTGGCTGTAATTGGATGTTGAAAGATAGAAAGCGTAGTGTGCATAACTATTTCGAGATAATAGATACTTTGGGTGCACACACATGTATGAACCCAACTATCACACAAGATCATTGTATTTTGAAATCTTTGGACATTGCCGAAGCAATTAGAGCACAAATATTTGCAGATCCAAAAGTCAAGGAAAAAGTACTATTAGCCACAACTGAAAATATATTATGATACCATCCAAATAAGATGAAGATTAGAAATGCAAATAAGCTAGTGATTGAAAATGTTCGTGGATCTTGGGAAGGGTCATATAGTGACCTTCCATATTTGATGGAAGCGCTACAATCATTCAATGTTGGTACAAAAGTTTATTGGGACTGCAAAGAGAATAAGATGGGAGAGGTACTTTTTTGAACTTATTTAATGCTTTAGTGCTTCTAGATAAGTGGTTTTCATAACTTATAATGTAGTTAAGTTAATTTCACTCTTTATATTATAATTAGTGTACCTATCTTCTAAAACCCAAATTGGATATATTATACCCTAACCATTAATAAAAAAAATAATTTATGGTCCAAGAGTCTGGTTCCCAGGGTTTAGGATTTAGAATTTAGGGCCTAAGTGTAACATCCGGGATATCGCGTGTAATTGTTTTTATTAAAAAATAATTTTTATATGATTATTATGTTATTTTTTGAAGGGTTTTTAGCACATAAACGCAGCGAAATGTAAATTTAAATCTTAAAAAAAATCGAAACCCTCTGCAGGATTCATGCGAAAAATAATATTTAATTCGTAGTTCAATATATTTACCTTAAGAAGCTTTACGTTAATGGAAAGATGGAGGTCTTTAATGGCGATCCAAAAACGATGAACGGAGAACCTTAGCAGCTGCTCCTCAAGTGTGAAGCACTCCACCGGTATCCACCAAGAAAACGATGTAATGAAGGAGGAGGAGATGGAGAGAATTAGGGTTTTGTAAATCTTTTTGCTTTTTGGCAAAAATAGGGTCTATAATAGTATATTTATAGGCAAAATTTTCAGCTGAAAATTTTCCCATAAAATATTATTATTATTAACCCTTTATTATTCTCATTAATAATTAAAATACCTTTTAATTATTAATCTTTTTTCTAAACACTTTAGAAATAATTCTCTCTCTTGATTTAATTTCCAAAAATTAAATTCTTAATTAATAATATTAAGAACCTTTTCTTAATTAATTTATAATCAATTAAATCTCATTTAATCAATTATTAAATTTTCCAATTAATTATTTATTTCATAAATAAATAATTATCAGCCATTATTAATTAATTCATCCACCATTAAATCATTCTCTTTTATGGTGTGACCCTGTAGGTTCAATATTAAGCCGGTAGTAGAAATAAATAATAATAAAACTATTTTATCATTATTTATATAAATTCTCTAATTCATTAAATATGATTAATTAATTAATCATATTTATTCTACATCGTGAGGGATACTTCTCAGCATATCGCGACTATCCAGATAATATGAATTCACTGCTTAGAATACCAAGAACATATTCAGTGAGTAGTTACTGTACAATCAATTCCTTCTACCCTGCAATGTCACGATTAAATACAAGGCATGGAACTTGTGTCAAGCCTATCTTATTTAATCACTTGCTTTCCCATTCACTATGCTTAGTTCTATTTAATGTAAATTAGAAACTCCTTTCTAATTTCATTCACTCTGGCCAGAGATTCCTGAACTAGCATAAGTGGATCAGCATTGAACATTCTCTTCCTTCACTGGAAGGGGTAGATCCTTTATTGATCATACACTATCTTCGTGTACAAATTCCTATACCCAGTAGAGCCCTTATAATTGTCCCTTGAGACTAAAAACTAAACCAAAGCATAGTTCAATGTACACAAGATGACTATGATGACCTCAAGTCTAAGGATACTTGTACAACTATCACTATGTGAACAACTGCTAACACGTGAGTGAACTCCATCAGTTGTTCAGCTGTGTGAGTCATGTTCAGTGAACTTATTCTATAATAAGCACCTACATACTAGCTATAGTGTCACCACACAAATGTCTATGAGAACAGACATCCTTCATAATGAAGCAAGCATAGTATGTACCGATCTTTGCGGATTATTAATTACCAGTTAGTAATCCTACGACCAGGAACTATTTAAGTTTAGAGTTATCATCTTTTAGGTCTCATTAATTACCAGTTAGTAAACTGTGGTATATCTTATTTAAACATTTAAATAGATAGAGCCCGCAATAAAAACAAAACAAGTCTTTTATTAATATCAATGAAATCAAAACAGATTACATAAAAGTTATTCCTAAATCCTCATACATGATTGGACTTAGGACACATCTCTTTCAATCTCCCACTTGTACTAAAGCCAATCACTCTGGTATCTAATACCCATCTTATCTTTATGACGTTCAAAGTGACTCTGAGAAAGTGGCTTTGTGAGTGGGTCTGCTACGTAGTTATGTGTGTCAACTCTCTCGACGTTGACATCTCTTCTTTCAACAATCTCCCTAATTAGATGAAAGCGCCGCAGGACATGTTTGGAATTTCTATGAGACCTAGGTTCCTTGGCTTGTGCTATTGCTGCGTTGTTATCACAATACAACACAATAGGCTCTTCAACGCTAGGAAGAACTCCCAAATCAGAAACAAATTTCCTCATCCAAACGGCTTCTTTTGCAGCCTCACTTGCAGCTATATATTCTGCTTCCGCTGTGGAGTCAGCCGTTGTAGACTGTTTGGAACTCTTCCAACTAATCGCACCACCATTCAGAGTAAACACGTACCCTGACATGGATTTTCTATCACTTTCTGATTGAAAACTAGAGTCAGTATAACCCTCTATTTTCAACTCAGATTCACCACCAAAAATAAGAAGAATGTCTTGAGTCCTTCGCAAGTACTTAAGGATGTTTTTCACTGCTTTCTAGTGGTCTTCACCTGGATTGGACTGATATCTGCTCGTCACACTAATTGAATGAGCAACATCAGGCCTTGTACACAACATCGCGTACATGATAGATCCTATTGCTGAAGTATAAGGAATCTTACTCATATGCTCTCTTTCCTCAGGTGTCTTAGGAGACATTTTTTCGGAAAGGGACACTCCATGGCTCATCGGTATGAGACCTCTTTTGGAGTTTTCCATGCTAAACCTTTTAAGCACTTTCTTGATGTATGTACCCTAGGTAAGACCTATCATTCTTCTAGATTTATCTCTATAGATCTTCATACCGAGAATGTAGGATGCTTCTCCCAAGTCCATCATGGTGAAGTTCTTTGATAGCCATACTTTGACTGATTGTAGCATCGGTATATCATTTCCTATAAGAAGTATGTAATCCATATACAATAAAAGAAATGTTACCGCGCTCCTACTAACCTTCTTGTAGACACATGATTCATCTATGTTTTTGATAAAACTAAACTCTTTGATTGTCTCATCAAAATGGATGTTCCATCTACGAGAAGCTTGCCTTAAACCATATATGGTTCACAGCAGCTTACACACTAGGTGTTCATTTCCCTTGGAAAGAAAACCCTCTGGCTGTGTCATATACACTTCCTCCTCAAGTTCCCCATTGAGGAAGGCCGTTTTCACGTCCATTTGCCAGATCTCACAGTCGTAGTAAGCAGCAATCGCAAGCAAAATCCGAATTGATTTTAACAGGGCTATAGGCGAAAAAGTTTCATCAAAGTCAATCCATTGCCTTTGTTTGAATCCTTTTGCCACGAGCCTGGCCTTATAGGTCTCCACTTGGCCATCTGCTCCAATCTTTCTTTTGTATACCCACTTGCACCCAATAGGCTTAACACCTTCAGGCGCCTCAACCAGAGTCCATACTTGGTTGGTATATATAGATTCCATTTTGGATTTCATGGCACTATGCCATTTCTCTGAGTCAACACTACTCATAGCCTCATTATAGGTCACAGGGTCGTCATCATCAATGATTGACAACTCATTGTCATTCTCAATGATAAGGCCATAATACCTCTCAGGTTGGCGAGACACTCTCCCTGTCCTACGAATGTGTTGTTCCACAGAAGGTTGTTCAGTCTGAACAGGTGTTTCCACTTGATCCGTAGTAGTTTGTGCTTCTTGAACTTCATCAAGTTCAATTTTTCTCCCACTGTTTCCTTCAAGGATAAACTCCTTTTCCAAGAAGGTAGCATGTCTGGAGGCAAACACCCGATGATCGGTGTAAAAGTAATACCCCAAAGTCTCTTTAGGATATCCCACAAAATTACATTTTACGGATCGAGATTCCAGCTTATCTGGGTCAACTTTCTTGACATAAGCTGGACATCCCCAAATCTTAACGTGTTTAAGACTCGGTTTTCTTTCTTTCCATATCTCATATGGTGTTTGAGGAAAAGATTTGGAAGGCACCTTATTCGGTAAATATGCTGAGGTTTCCAATGCATAACCCTATAGGAATACTGGAAGATTCGCGTAGCTCATCATGGACCGAACCATGTCTAATAAAGTTCGATTTCTCCTTACCCCATTCAACTGTGGAGTATATGGAGGAGTCCACTGGGAGACTATACCATTTTCTTTGAGATAATATAGAAACTCTCCATTCAAGTATTCACCACCTCGATCTGATCGGAGAGTTATAATACTGTGTTTGGTTTGTTTCTCCACTTCATGTTTATATTCTTTGAACTTTTCAAAGGCTTCAGACTTGTGTTTCATCAAATACACATATCTGAATCTAGATCTATCATCTATGAAAGTAATGAAGTACAAAAATCCACCCATGGCTTGCGTAGACATTGGTCCACATACATCTGTGTGTACCAATCCTAGCAAATCTGAAGCCCTCTCTCCATGTCCACTAAATGGAGATTTGGTCATTTTACCCAATAGACAAGACTCGCATATAGGATATGATTCAAAATCAAAGGGGTCAAGTAACCCTTCCTTATGCAATGTCCGCAGTCTATTTTCACTCATATGACCTAGCCTACAGTGCTATAATAGGTCAAATTTTCATCATCTCGTTTTTTTTATTAGTTTGTTCAATCTGAAGTAAATCATGCTCTATGTCACATACATACAGACCATTATTTATAATACCACATCCATAAAGAACATTATCTCTAAGGATAGAACATTCATTATTCTTAATAATAAATGAAAAACCATCCACATCCAATATAGGAATAGAAATAATATTCCTCACAATAGAGGGAACGTAATAACAATTATTCAAAATAATAGTCTTGCCCGTAGGCATATGTAAACTAAATGATCCTACAAATATGGCCGCAACCCTTGCTTCATTGCTCATACGTAGGATCACCTCATCTTTTTCAAGAGTCCTATTTCCCTTTAGTCCTTGCAACGAATTGCAAATATGAGAACCACAGGCGGTATCTAATACCCAAGTAGAAATTTGACCTAGTGACATATTAACTTCGATCATGAACATGCCTGAATCAGAAGCGGTAGTCTTACTACCCTTCTTCTTCTTCAATTCTGCAAGATAAACCTTGTTGTTCCTCTTCCAGTGCCCCAACTTGTTACAGTGAAAACAAACAGCTAAATTAGGATCATTCAACTTGTGAGCATCTAGTATGCTCCGGAGTGATAGTGCAGAAGACATGACGAATATAGTAAATCTGTAAATGATAAACACATAACAACATTTAGCAAATATTCAATTTCATTTCAAAATACTATATGAATCGGGTCTTTATTCATAAGTGTCTCCCACTAGTTTATCTAATTTTTTCAACCCCCTAAGTGAAAATTAAGCATTCATAATGCTAGTGGGAATAGGGATCCTAATTCCATCACACAACCTCGGCTGTGGCACGAAATGTCATGTGATGTTCAATAGGCAGACAACTCTTATCAATTACATCTTATGTTATTCCCTAATATAAGTTTAGCCTCTTGAATAATTGAGTCACGGCTGTGGCACGACAAACTCAATATTCTAAGTCAAGTCTAACCCAATATTTCGTACAATTGAATCATTCTCCAACGGCCCACGGCTGTAGCACGTACCAACCTTTAGATTCTAATTCAATATACACATCTCTATGTAATAGACACGTATTTCTTATTTCGAACTCAAAGCCCTCGGCTGTAGCACGAAACGACAATGATTTAAAAATAAGAACCACTTTCTACCATGTTGGAAGGCTATGACCGACACAAGCCCATTGTGTGATTGGCCATTTACTACTTGATATTATTTAATTTTAGAGGGATTATATTACGTTACAATCATAATCATATTATAAAGAGATTCTTCCTTTTAAATTAAATATTTCAAATCAATAATCGATAATCAGATGATTCCCAGATCGGGTGGAGCATTGTCAAGAGGCGTCACTTAATAACCCTTTCTTACAGATAGAAATCTGTTGTTGACATAATCATCATTTCTCTCAATATTGAAAATTTATATTCAATTACGTGTTTCATAAACACAAGAATCCCATGATCGTATTCATAATATTTATTGTTAAGGCAAGAAATGATTCCTATTCTAGATTTTCTAGAGCACGCCTTATATTGATTTAAGTTCATCTAAATCTATCATCGCATGGTAAACATAGGCATATATCTCATATATATAATTAAATAAACAAGTAAATGTAAAGTGCAATAAAGTAAATGTGTTTGGTTATGGCCCCATCCTATGTGATCTTTATCAAGCTCATGATAAAGATCAAGGTCAATCTAATATGGTGATGGAAATAAATACAACTACTTATTACATAAGTCTTCTTCTTTATTTAGACTTCTTGTATGCCTCGTCTTCTTCTTTGTATCACCTCCATTGGATAACCTTCTTGAGTCTTCAATTACATTACATGATTGAAAGTAAAATTAATCTAATGAACTTACAAGAATAACTCGAGCTACATTCGAGATTTATGATTACAAAGATTGACGACATGCAAGTCGTATTTAAAACCAAAACCAAAACCATTACACTAAGGTCGAAAGGCCATAACCATCCACCATGCCCATACAACACATAAAAGCATGTTAAAACACATAATCTGATCTTAACATATCATATTATCCATGATCTAATCATAAAAAGAAAATATGACAAAAATCAGAAAAATCAGAATCAAATCAGAAAAACAAGAATCACTGTTTACGGGCAGTAAACGACGTCAAACGCCTTACAGACGAGTCGTTGATAGCTCTTGCTATCAGTTTTGTTCAGACGCTCGTTTACCTATGGAATAGGGTATTCGGTTGCATAAATCGAACACCAGACCCAGATTTCAGCAAATCTGCAGCAGCCAATTCAGAATCCGTATCTAATATGATTCTCATTATTAGAACAAACATAAATCATGTATATATCAGTATATATACAGATTACATAATCATCTTATGATTATACAACTCACATGAATATCATATATTCAAAACCATACATATATATGCATATTATATCAACATCAAATCATGGCGAATCACGTACATGCTCATATATCGAAAACAGTTAAACACATAAATGAATTAAAAACTTTTCGCAAGTAGCTCTGATGCCATTGAAGGGTTTTTAGCACATAAACGCAGCGAAAATGTAAATTTAAATCTTAAAAAAAACCGAAACCCTCCGCAAGATCCATGCAAAAAATAATATTTAATTCGTAGTTCAGTATGTTTACCTTAAGAAGCTTTACGTTAATGGAAAGATGGAGGTCTTTAATGGCGATCCAAAAACGATGAACGGAGATCCTTAGCAGCTGCTCCTCAAGTGTGAAGCACTCCACCGGTATCCACCAAGAAAACGATGTAATGAAGGAGGAGGAGATGGAGAGAATTAGGGTTTTGTAAATCTTTTTGCTTTTTGGCAAAAATAGGGTCTATAATAGTATATTTATAGGCAAAATTTTCAGCTGAAAATTTTCCCATAAAATATTATTATTATTAACCCTTTATTATTCTCATCAATAATCAAAAGACCTTTTAATTATTAATCCTTTTTCTAAACACTTTAGAAATAATTCTCTCTCTTGATTTAATTTCCAAAAATTAAATTCTTAATTAATAATATTAAGAACCTTTTCTTAATTAATTTATAATCAATTAAATCTCATTTAATCAATTATTAAATTTTCCAATTAATTATTTATTTCATAAATAAATAATTATCAGCCATTATTAATTAATTCCTCCACCATTAAATCATTTTCTTTTATGGTGTGACCCTGTAGGTTCAATATTAAGCCGGTAGTAGAAATAAATAATAATAAAACTATTTTATCATTATTTATATAAATTCTCTAATTCATTAAATATGATTAATTAATTAATCATATTTATTCTACATCGTGAGGGATACTTCTCAGCATATCGCGACTATCCGGATAATACGAATTCACTGCTTGGAATATCAAGAACCTATTCAGTGACTAGTTATCGTACAATCAATTCCTTCTACCCTGCAATGTCACGATTAAATACAAGGCATGTAACTTGTGTCAAGCCTATCTTATTTAATCACTTGCTTTCCCATTCACTATGCTTAGTTCTATTTAATGTAAATTAGAAACTCCTTTCTAATTTCATTCACTCTGGCCAGAGATTCCTGAACTAGCATAAGTGGATCAGCATTGAACATTCTCTTCCTTCACTGGAAGGGGTAGATCCTTTATTGATCATACACTATCTTCGTGTATAAATTTCTATACCTAGTAGAGCCCTTATAATTGTCCCTTGAGACTAAGAACTAAACCAAAGCATAGTTCAGTGTACACAAGATGACTATGATGACCTCAAGTCTAAGGATACTTGTACAACTATCACTATGTGAACAACTGCTGACACGTGAGTGAACTCCATCAGTTGTTCAGCTGTGTGAGTCATGTTCAGTGAACTTATTCTATAATAAGCACCTGCATACTAGCTATAGTGTCACCACACAAATGTCTATGAGAACAGACATCCTTCATAATGAAGCAAGCATAGTATGTACCGATCTTTGCGGATTATTAATTACCAGTTAGTAATCCTACGACCAGGAACTATTTAAGTTTAGAGTTATCATCTTTAGGTCTTATTATTATGATCTCATCACAATCCATAAAAAGCTTTACTCTAAACTGTGGTATATCTTATTTAAACATTTAAATAGATAGATCCCGCAATAAAAACAAAACAAGTCTTTTATTAATATCAATGAAATCAAAACAGATTACATAAAAGTTATTTCTAAATCCTCATACATGATTGGACTTAGGACATATCTCTTTCATTTTTGGTGAATTATCTGATGATTGGTGTAAATATGTGAATGCTTATATGTGATACAGTATAAGTTTGCTAATTTTATTATGACCAGAATAAAATATAGATAATTACGGTATTTTTCTGGTAATTTTTGGGCTGTTAAATAATTTTATATTGATTTATGAATTTATTAATTATTTTCTGAATAATTACAAAATTATTTTATAAAGCTGGGAATCGTCCGACTTCAACCGTTTTTACGTTTTTACAACCCGACACTCTTCCAAAAACTCCTTCCTAACCTAATTTGGTAATTCCGGACATTTTCCGTGTTTTGACTTTTTCGATCCGGATTACGGTTTGACCCGTGCGCGGCCCGGCGCAAGATTCTCGATACGATAATCATTACGGTGAACCAACAAAAACCCGTATTTTTGAAAGACGAGATATTATTACATTAATTTCGTATAGAGTGTTTTATAAAAAGTCCGGTTGGGATAATTATCCAAAACTGATATCAAATCGGATCGTTTTTGCAGTTACTTAGCGGCTAAGTAACTAATTTAAAGATCCAAAATGAACCAGAACGATCCAATATTCCATAAATATATATTATTTTATTTTATTCGGATAATCACAATCAGTCAGTAAAATTCCGCAAAATACAGAGAAAATGTCGAATTAAAACCGCGTTCTTGAATATCAAACGCACGAACGAAGGTGTTATCGAACTCCGATTTAGGCGTGCAGCATATCAAAACGAAGCTCTCGAAATCTTCTTTCTGAATCAACCATTTGTTTTTGCCCAGAAATCAAGGTATTTTTCTGATTTAATTATTTAAATTCGAATTAATTATGGGTTAAAATATGAATTTTTGTTCTTGATGTTTTTGATATGATTTGATGCATAATCGTGTAGATTATTTCTTCCTGGTCATTTTGGTATATTATATGATAAATTTGGAGTTCAATAACATATAAAAAATAAGGTTTGATTCTCAGATTGTTAAATTAGGGTTTATAGACGATGAATGTTCTTAATTTGATTTGGGATTTTTAAATTCGTGGATTCTGGGTATGATTGGTTAGTGTCAGCTTGTAGATCGTCCAAAAACAAAGCAATTCTTGTGTTTAACAGTCGGGTTGGAAGTCTGTGTTTGGCCGGATTTTCGAGCTCCCGCCGGCGTCAATGGCGGCGATCGCCGAAAACGGAGCTTCAACACGGGATTTGACCTTTGAATGCTAGATTTTTGTTGCTGCAACGAAACGGAACTGATTGGTAATTGAATTAGCCTCAAACCACCTGTGCTGGGCTACGAATTAGATGGTCGGAGTATTTTCCCGGTTGCCGGAAAATCCTGCCGGATTCTGGGTTCTTCGCGACCCAGAATCTTCATACCCGACCCGTTTTGTTTAAAATAAAAATCCGTTCTAATCCTAATTTGTTTAACTACATTCTGAAATACTGTTTTTACAATTTACCCCCAAAGTTTCTGAATTTTTGCAAGTAAGTGATGCCTGTTTTAAAAACTTACTGGAAATGGATTTATGTTTTAAATTATTTTAAAAATGATATTTTTATTATTTTAAAAATCAGAAAAATAGTTATTTAATTATTTTAAAGGCAGAAAATTATTTTAATCATTTATGTATTCAAAAATAAATCAAAATTATTTTATTAATTAATTTTAATTATTTTTTAATTATTTTAATTAATCGATTAATTAATTTACTTAATTATTAATTAATTTTAATTGATTTAATAATTAGATTTAATTATTTATTTTTGATTTAAAAATTCCGAAAAATAGTTTCGAGCTTTAAAATATTATTTTAAATTATTTTCAAGGCTCGATAATTATTATAAAATTATTTTAAAGTCAAATTCGAGTCTTCAAACCCTATAATTTAATTATAAAATAATTTAATTAGTGTCTTCAAACCCAAAAAATGTTCAAAAATTCGTAATAAATACCTGAAAAATCATTTTGACCCCGAATCTTCTTTGAAAAATTATTTTGATCGAATATCTTACGTGTTATGTGCTACGTTTTCACTTATTGATGCGTTATATGCCTATGTGATTATGGTTTGACTATTTTATTCATAACTTTCAATCCGTAAATCGGATTTGGGTAAAACGAAAAGTAAATGAAAGCTTATGACGTCTATATGACGATTAGAATAATATGACTATGAATAATTGATAGATACTTATGATGCCTAACAGAGTCAGCGAGGCATAGAAAAGGGGACCAATGATCTATAAATAGAATCAAAGCGTAGAAAGAGAAGGAAATTGATTGATAAATAGAAGCAAGGCATTGAAAGAGAAGAAAGGTGGTTGATGAGTAAAACTGTTAGATGAGTACAAGTAAAGTGGAAATCGTCGATGATAAGGCAAGTACTTCTGAACCTTTCTTTAAAGATATATTGTAAATATTTTCGAACTGTTTCATAACATATCGCTATTATTCAAAATAACTCCTGTTTTATATTACAAGTGCTTTAAACTATTTAACCTTGAACCCTGATTCTTCTTGATCTTGAGCCATAAGCTTTGTTCTTCACAAACCATTGATTGTTGAATTTCCAGATATGACCCAAACACATACGATACTACTCCACAAATACATATCTACCACATACTGATTCTGATATTGAGTTTCTTAACATACAAACCCTTATTCCTTGTTTAACAGAAGACCAATTCTTGGAACCCTTGAACCCTTGGTCTTCTACTTTCTGATTCTTTCCTTGATTGAAAGCCAATCTTTTGGAATCCCTTGTTATACCTACTTGGTATTATGAATCACCCTATGCTTCAAGATAAATGTTGTTTATGATCTAGCTTATTAATTTACATTGTTTATCATATTGAATTGTTTTAGAATTGGATAGTTTTATAAATGTGGACCAGATTCATGGTCAGACCAGATTCGTGGTCATAATAGGCCAATGCGTGCCTCGGATCCAGTATATTGAGCAAAGCTGGGAGCCTTGCTCGGGGTTAGTGCGTGATTGATCAGCAGCCTAACCTTGGTTTTTAAAATGAAAAGTGAATTTCCAATTCTAATCATTGCTTATTCAGAAACTTGATTCTTCTGAATCATTTCAATTGGTAATTGTTTAACCTCAATTGCTGATATGATTACTTGCTGAGCTAGTAAGCTCACTCTTGCAAAAAAATTTATGTTTTCAACAGTTGAAGAAGAAAGTGTTGGTAACAAGGATTCCATGTCAAGTGCACGAGCTAGGATTTCTGTGTAAGTTGGATCGAGCTAGCAGGAGTTCTATATTATAGATGAGTGGTGTAAGATTGTAAGTATGATATTATTAATAATTATAAGTTGAACTAGTTAGGTTTTGGTATGATGTAATAAAGGGTAAGGTTGTGGCTTATTTTCATACTTTAACCTGTTGCGATCTGTGGTTGTGTACTGAAGGATCTTTTCATATAATACTTTATATACAGGTTTAAATATTGTGGTATGTGTGGTGAGCCCCAAACTTCTGACCCGGGTTTGGAGGGCGTTACAGGTTGGTATCAGAGCGACATGTTTTAAGTCACTGAAATAAGCCTAGATTGTCGGGAATGGATAGAGGGTTAGGATTAGGATTAGGAAATAGAAAAAAATAGAACGTCGAGAGGTTGAGTGCGATCAAATAGTAGGTTTTAGTGGATTCGTGATGAAATTTGTTAGTCCCTTAACAATATCACAAGAATTACAGAAGGGGGGTTGAATGGAATTCTTGAAACTTTTTCTTGAAATAAAAATGTTCTAACTCGAATATATATATATAAGTGTGAATTGATTAGCACAATGCGGAATAGTTACTTAAATGAATCAAAACACAAGTAATTAAAAACGAGAGTCTTTAAAAACTTTCTGGTGGATTTGAATGATTCCACCAGAGATATATAATATATATCGAGGAACCCTGTGTGCAAAATGCTCACAGTTGCTTACAAATATTGAACAACTAAGAATGCAGAGAAATGCTAAGAATTCTGCTTACAAATGTTTCTCTGCTTGTATCTCAGATTTTTCTTTAGTTGCTACTACTTGCTTTATATATCACCAAGATTACAAAGTAATGAGACAGGATAATAAAATAAAACTATCTAGTCTATTACAATACTACTTCATTACTCTATTCCTGCATCTTTGAATATCTTCATAATAGCATGGAAATGGCAATGCTTCTATATTCTCGAAAACCCAGTTGAATAGGCTACCACATTCCATTTGCATCCACTCGACGCATGTGACTCTGTTATCACTATCAACAGATATTTGAATTATTTATCCATCGGGTTCATGATCATCCGTCGAGTTATTGATCATCCATCGGGTTGTTGATCATCCGCCGGGTTGTTGATCATCCGTCGGGTTGTTGATCATCCGTCGAATTCATTGTTGTTTATCCGTCGGGTAGCAATCAGGCACTTGACTTTATTTCACTTATGCAGAATTACAAGACATTATCTATGTATAATTAATCAACCTATTCTGCATATCTAACTAAACTCAACATGACTTAAGTACAACTACAGATTCTAAACAATGTGTATGCAGAAATGTGCTACAGACTTATTGTTACATAAGCTACTCACTCGATGGATAATAATTCATCATCCATCGGGACTATATTGAGTCATCCATCGGGACTTTAAACCTTATCCGTCAAGTGCTACATAATTTCACTAAGTAAAATCTACCAAGGTGTTTTGTTCATGAAATCATCAAGTACACAACATATACACATCAATCTCCCCCAATTTATGTCTACTGGAATTGTAGCCATAAATTAAGAGACACTTGATGATAACAAAACACCTTAAAAAATACAACGTTTAAAAGACATTAGATAATACTAAAAAGTGATTCAATTAACAAAATGTACAAAGTTTTGCTCACAGTCATTTTCAAGATGCTCCTCTAGCCCGAGTAGATTTATCTAGTTCCTTGAAGGTCTGGATCTCTTTCCAAGCTTTCTGTTATTTTCCTCAATCTGATTTTGGAGCTGCCTGTGGAATTCCAGTTCATCAGATTCTGAGAGATTTAACTTTCCTTGCATTTCCAAAAGAGTCTCATTGCTAGAGATGCTCAATTGGTCTTCTAATCTGAAAAATCTTCTCACTCCTTTGTCATCCATGAACTTCATCAGCCAGTAGGGCCTTAGATGCACTCTTCTCCCTGTGTAAGGAATGATTAGAGTCTTTGGGAGTGCATCTTTAGCTCTAACACTCCTTAGCTCTTCAATCTTCTTCAATACCAATCTTCTTGCAGTGATATTGAACCCAAAGTTCTTCTTGAAGGATGAATAAACTTTAATTTGTACAACTTGGCTTTCTTGAAGGATCCTGTGAAGTGGCCACTGAATCTCCTTTCCTCCTTTGTACTTGAACACTAACCTTTCAGGTCTCACTTCATCTAGTTCATCTAGATAGAGGTTTAGATCAGAAAATTCTTTGATGTCACATAAGTACATGTAATCTCCCTTATTGACTTTAGATTGAGCTTTGACTATTGATTTGGATTTGAGAGGTGACAGCTTCACTTTCTTGACTGCTCTTGACTTTGTTCTCTTTGGCTTGTTAAGGATTGGCAAATAGAAGTCAGGAATTGGTATGTTCTCCCATTCTATTGGTTCATCCTTAGGCACAATAGGTTCACCATGGATGTTCCTGTATGGATCCACCACTTTGATATCTTCAAATACCACTGAGGGTTTTGATGCTTAAGTTGTAGTTGGAGTGGATTCCTTGGGAAACTGATTCTCCAATTCCTTATCAACAATGTCCAGTTTCCTTTTATTTCTTTTAGCCAATTCCTTGATTCTTAGAGATTTCTTCTGTTATTCAACTTGCTTCTTTGATTCAATAACTCCAGATGGATGAGAAGGAATTTGTTGTGATGAATTTACAGCATATAGCTTGGCCAAGATAGCAATTTGCTCTTTCTTTTGTTTAGCCTTTTTAGCATCCAGAGCAGCTTGCTTCTTTTCCTGGTTCAATCTAGCCTTTTCTTCTCTCTTTGCTTGAGCAAATCGAGGATGCCCAGCCACCACACAAATTTCTTTCCCATTCCTGAAAATTTTAGCAATTCTTCTTTTAGAAGCTGAATCAGCTGGATCTTTGTAGAAATCAATTGATCTTGACAGAAGCTTCTTTACATCATGCTTAGGTGTCTCATACACAGTATCCAAAGGGTTCTTCAATGATGATTTTGAGTAGTTTACCCTTGGTTTCAGAATAGTTTCAGCCTTTGGAGATTTGATGCAGGATGGTTGTCCTCTTTCCAGATAGTTCATGCACATCTCATTCACACTAATTTGCTTGACTTGAGAGTGATGGATGGCTGACTTAACTGGCTCCTTGACAAGTTCAAACTTCTTTTGTATTTCATCATCAATCTTCTCCCAGTTGACTAAACTCAACTTCTCCTTATCAGCTGCTCTTATGTTGGCTGCTGCTGCATTGATCAGATCTATACTGTCTGTAACTGGTGGCTTTGAGATAGTAATTGAAGGCACAATTACTTTACTAATTTGAATCTGAAGCCTCACCCCCTCACTTGGCCCTTTCTTCCCCTTTTTTTTGTCATCAAGTTGATTAGAGGAGGGGGTTTGAGCAGCCACCAAATTTTTGAAGTAAATCTGTCTGTTGAGCTTGATGAAGATGAATGGTTGTCAAAGATGCTTCCATGGCTGACATTCTTGTGTCCAAGGCATCTATCTTGGTTGCAAGATCAGAATTTTTCCTTAATTGCCTCTTAATGTCAAACATTGTAGCTTCTGGAAGTTTAGAATCTATCTTGTCTAAAATGGTCTTCTTCATTTCCTCAATATCACCCTTCATGGTGTTTACATCCCTAGCATGTTGGAAGCCTTGGATTTGTTGAAGTTGCAGGGAGGCTAGATGTGCCTGAAGGAGCTTCTTGGTGCTGGCATTAGTAGTGGTTTGAAGAGCAATATTTGTCTGATTGATTAATTGGATCAGGGTTGTCTTGAAGTAGTGCTCATCATAGTGCTTTAAAAATGCCCATGATGGCATACCTGATCTTGAACTGGAACCTACTTCTCCCCCTATGTCCATTACCTCATCTTCACTATCCCCACTCCCATCACCAAAGAAATTAGCTGAACCACCAGTCTCACAGTCCACATCACCAGCTGTAGAAGGCAAAGCTGTGATGGCATCCTTGGCTCTTAGCATTGACTGAGTGGTATGCACCAGATTGAGCATCCTTTCTGCATTGTCATTGCCATGTTCAGCTAGAAGTTGATAAGCTTGAACAGGGTGAGTAAATTCCTCAACATCAAGGGAGGTGGAATCTATAACAGCTTTGGGATGCTGAGATAGTCCCTCCCTGTCTGCATCCTGGACATTCATTAACTCACTAGCAATGACATCCATCCTTATAGCTCCAGTACCTGCATTTATCTCGTTTTCTCTCTTTTGTTGCATCAGGGTCTCACCCTGGCTCCCCACCCTCACACCCTCACCTTCACCTACTAAGGTGGGACTCCTCTCACTTTCTTTTGCCAATCCTGAAGAAATGGATTGCATAGTTTCACTCATTTCCTCTCCTTTTTCCTGGGAGCAACCCAGACTCTCACTCAAAACACTCTTCTATCTCAATCCTAATAGTGATTGTACAACCACTAAATCTTCTACACTTAAAATAAATGAGGTTTGAAGCTGTGCAGAGATACTCGACGGATGAGTGATATCCATCGAGTGAGTGGTTTTGCTATCCGACGGATAACTACAGTTAAGCTTATCCGTCGGGATACAATCACTACTCGACGGATGAGCAATATCCATCGAGAGACTAGAAATGAATGAACTGGGAAAAGAAACTATTGTTGACTCTGTGCTGATTGAAGATATTTTGGGCACAGATGATACAACAGTTCCTGAAAGAATTGGCAAGTGAGCCAACAAATCATCTAAAAGATGATGCTCACTTGCACTAGATTTTGGCTTCCCCAACAGAGTAAAAGAAGGGGAATCAGGAATTGATGTGTTTATCATATCCACATCCATAGAATTTGTTGGTGAGTTTGGTGTTTGAGGTGCTTTTATGACTAGATATTTTGGCTGTGACTCCACATTTATTGGAGCTACATCAAACTGAATTTGTGAAGGTGCAGTGACTGTGTCTTTAGCACCAGTTTGCACAGTGTGTGTACCCTGTGCATCCCCAAGGGTTTTAGACTTCTTCTTTCTGGCATAAGTTTGGGGTGAGCTTGTGTCCCTAACCCTCTTGGCCTGTGCTCTTGGTTGAGAGCTTTGTTCAATAACTACATCCTTTTAGGAGGATGCAACTAGAAATGAGCTTTTATCCTTTTTAAGCACTGCAGTTTGTTGGGAAACTGCAGTATGGCTAGGCTGGGATCCACTCAACTCTCCATCCTTATCCTTAGGGTTTCTTTTATGTTCACCCCTTCCCTCACCTATCTTTCCCTCCTTCACACTCCCCTCTTTAGTTTTAGTGAATTTTTCAACTGGCATCTTTTGGGATACCAGAGGGGGCTTGTTTAGATTTGGATTTTGAAATAATTGCAGGTTTGGTGGCTTGGGTATACAACTGTTTAGTCATTGACACAGTTGTCATAGCCACACTGGAACTCAAAGAAATTATTGAGGTTGGAATTGTGGTAGGGATAGATGAACTTACTTCACTTACCTGAGGTGCTTGCATTACAGGAAAATAGAACAATGGCACATCCTTGTGATGATTGGCCCTATTCAAATCTGCAATGAGCCTTCTCTCTTAAACCCAACAATCTAATTTGTTGTTTGGGTTCTCATGCACAATCTCTTCACAGAGGTGGTTAGCTAACATCATAAAGAATCTAGCATAATACACACTCTTACCTCTTTTATTTAATTCTCCTAATTTATAGCCCAACTCAAAAAAAACAAGGTCACTGAAATCATAGAATTTATCTGTAACTATCATGTAGAGCATGTTAAGCATGGATATATTGACTGAATCAAAATTACTGATTTTTCCTGAAAAGACCTTCGTCACAACATCACACATAAAACTCCATTCTTTCCTAAGACCCATTCTCCTAATGTCACTTAACTTAGAAGTAGAAAGAGCATAGTTCATGGAATTAAGCATATTGATTATATCAGTGTCAGTATGTGGTGAGGTCATAGTGTTATTAGGAATCTTGAAGCATGCTTTTATAACATCACTATTGATACAGAACTCTTTACCTTTAATGGTGAGTGTGATTGTCTTGTCTGTTGAGTTGTAGGTAGCAGTGGTCCACATCTCTTCAACAACTTCACAAAAGATTGTGGGTGATTCTAGCATGGCATAGCTGAGCTCGCAACTCTTCACAAAGTCCATCATCTTGTGATAGTCACCAGATTGCTGAATACCCTTGTTCACTAGTGCAGTGAAATTGTTATTCTCATAAATGAACCCAGTTTGAGACATAATTTTTACAGCAAATGCCATTGTTAGAGAATAAAAGCTTGAAGAGAAAGAGAGTAAGTGCTTTGAGAGAGAATGAAATTTGAGCAGTTGAATTGAGAATGATAAAAGAAAAGCGATTGAAATGAAATAAGCTTTTATACTCTCTCAAAAATAACTGTTAAAAAATAATAAAGTAAAATAAGGTAACCAATAGAAATTGTCTAAAATAGCCGTTTAAAAATAAACTGTAAAAATTCCACCCATTATCCGTCGTGTTATGCTTACAAACTGTAAGTATACTCGATGGATAATGTTCAGGAAATTAACGGCTAAGATTAAGACAATTCGACGGATAAGGATAAATGGTTATCCGTCGAGTCATAAAATATTCCAGAAAAATAATTGATTTTTATTAGCAAATAGTATTCCGATGGATGATCAAACTCAATGGATAAAGATCATCCGTCGAGATGTAAATTTTGACTTAGCCAAAATTTCATACTAGACTGAAAAATCAATTAAATTTCTGGCTGCATTTCAACTTGCAAATTAACTCATAAAGATTTAGGAATAATTGAGCATACCTAACTCACTTACCAACCCTGAAAAGGTGGATTCATCCAGTGGCTTGGTAAAGATATCTACAAGCTGCTTCTCACTTGGAACAAAATGTAGTTCTACAGTACGATTCATTACATGTTCCCTTATGAAGTGGTACTTGATATCTATATGCTTTGTCTTTGAATGTTGTACTGGATTTTCAGTGATGGCAATTGCACTTGTGTTATCACAGAAAATAGGAATCCTTTTAACTTGCAAACCATAGTCTAGCAATTGATTTTTCATCCATAAAATACGTGCACAGCAACTGCCAGCAGTAATATATTCAGCTTCAGCTGTAGAAGTAGAAACTGAATTTTGTTTTTTACTGAACCAGGACACAAGCTTGTTTCCTAGAAATTGACAGGTTCATGTTGTACTTTTTCTATCAATTCTACAACCTGCATAATCTGCATCTGAATAACCAGTTAGATCAAAACCAGAATCTATAGGGTACCAAATGCCAAGTTTTGGTGTTCCCTTGAGATATCTGAAAATTCTCTTAATAGCTATTAAGTGAGATTCTCTAGGATCAGCCTGAAATCTAGCACATAAATATGTAGCAAACATTATATCTGGCCTACTAGCTGTTAAGTACAAAAGTGAGCCAACCATGCCCCTATAACTTGAAATATCCACAGACTTTTCAGTAGTGTTTAATTCAAGCTTAGTTGCAGTGGCTATGGGAGTTTTTGCAGATGTGCAATCCACTAGATCAAACTTCTTTAAAAGATCAAAAATGTATTTAGTTTGACTAATGAATATTCCATCACTAACTTGCTTAACTTGTAAACCAAGAAAGTAAGTCAGTTCTCCCATCATACTCATTTCATACTTACTTTGCATCAATTTGGCAAACTTTTTGCAAAGTTTCTCATCTGTAGAGCCAAAAATAATATCATCTACATAAATTTGAACAAGTATACTAGAGCCATTAACATTTCTGAAAAATAATTTTTATCTACAGTACCTCTTGTGAAGTGATTTTCCAAAAGGAACTTTGATAAAGTGTCATACATGGCTCTAGGTGCTTGCTTTAGTCCATAAAGTGCTTTTAAAAGATAATAAACATGTTCTGGAAACTTTGGATCTTCAAAACCAGGAGGTTGACTGACATAAACTTCCTTCTACAAATCTCCATTCAGAAAGGCACTTTTGACATCCATTTGATAGACTTTGAAATTGGCATGGGCTGCATAGGCTAAGAAGATTCTGATGGCTTCAAGTCTTGTAACAGGAGCAAATGTTTCATCAAAATCTATTCCTTCTTGTTGACAATAGCCCTTAGCAACCAATCTAGCTTTGTTCCTGACTACTATGCCATTTTCATCCATCTTGTTTCTGAATACCCATTTGGTGTATATTGAATTCTTTCCTTTAGACTTGGCACCAGCTTCCATACATTATTCCTTTCAAATTGGTTTAGCTCCTCCTGCATAGCTAAAATCCAATCAGGATCCAATAAAGCTTCTTCTACCTTCTTTGGTTCTTCCTTGGAAAGAAAGCTGCTATATAGACATTCTTCTTGAGTTGCTCTCCTGGTTTGAACTCTAGAAGAAACATCACCAATTATTAGCTCAAAGGGGAGATCTTTTGTCCATTTTCTTTGTTGAGGTAGATTAGCTCTAGATGAAGAGGCCTCATTGTTATCTTGATGTGTGATTGAGTTTTGATTGTTAGAAACTCCCCCTGAGTTTGTAGATTTTTATGCATTATCCTTAGATACTGTTTCTTGATCACTTTCATCACTAACAATCTCCACATTGTCGAATTTGAGGCTCTCATGTTAATCTCCATCTTGCAGTCCTTCAATCTTTTTGTCATCAAACACAACATGTATTGATTCCACTACCAGGTTACCAGGTTATAGGAAGCTACTAATGGGTATGCCACCCACGATTATCTTGTGGAGTGAGCTAGATGAATCTTTAAATAAATTTGAGAGGATTAGAAATCGAGAGTTTTCTTGAAATTAGATGATGATGTGATGACCAAACATGATACGTATAGAAGTAATGTGATATAAATTGACCTTGTGTTATAAAATAAATTTGATGATTAATCGATAGATTTTTTATACTTAGTAACCGTAAGAGATGAGGATGGGAATGTTAACAGTATGGAAGAATAGAAAGTGAAGTTACGAATAAGATAGTATGCAACGGTAACTGGAGTTTTGTTGACCAATGAGGGCAAAATAGACCCAATAAGGGGTAGAAGATATATGGAAAGGAATGGGCTCTTATCTGATTATTTTCCTAATTGGATTCCTGGTGATAGTTGAGAAGGATGACAACCAACTCATATAGTAATGACGACCATGTGTATGATTTCAAAATTTTAAACCAGTTTTCCAAGAGATTTTCTTCACAGAATTTTCTAAAATTCCTTGGAACAAAATAAGTTTTAAAAACTTGGTTATCCAAGTACTACTTGAGTTTCTTGTTCGATTCAGATTATCCAGACGAATACTTGTTTAGAAATTAGTATGGTACGTTTAGAAGGACAAGTGGACCCGCTATTACAGAGAAACTGCTGAGACGATTCGAGCACGAAGAATATGTCGATTCACGAGAAGCTGAGTACGAACAAAGAAGATTAAGGAAATCTCTAGACCTTCTAAAGGAGAACGTTATTAGGAAAAAGAGGCAACAGTTGAACGATTAGCAACATAAGCTGAATTTGAAGATATGAGCATAAATCTCGTACGATTGTAAATAGAATCATATATAAATGTGGAAGCGTGACACTAAAGATACAAGACCTAGTAAGTGGGGAAATTATTTTAATAATTGATTCAAGAAGCATTTCTGAGAACTTTCTAAAGTTGATATACGACTTGGCATGGGATCTATTGATCGGAAAAGCGTTGAAGCTGTAAACAAAAAAATGCGAATGGCGACCAATGATATCATTCTTTCTTATCATTCTTATAAATCTCGAGTAAAGTATGAACTTCTTTCATTATCAGCTTATAAGGTGATTGTTGAATTCCTTTCAAATCATTCCTCTTCAAAACTTTGTTTTCCCTAATTGGGACAAGCATGTCATGGTGTGACGATTTATCGAAATAACAAAAAGTCTGGTGGGACGCCACCTAATCATGTGATGTGTGCCATATGGTATGAAAGACTGGCCATCTTGAGTACTAATATGGTTGTCTCATTCCTCTGTGAATCATTATTCATTCTTTCTTCTTCAATCCTGATTTGTTTATCCATAAATTCTTCCGATTATTTCCTTGTACAGAAATTTCCAATCAGAATCATATACAAAAATTTCTTCTTGTGTATGGTCTACTCTTTGAATGTTTTAAAAAGGAAGCGAAATGAACCCATGTAGCAGAGGAGTACGTAACAAGTGTGGACAATTGCAAGCCAATAAATGATGGACATTTACGTGTAGAGAAGAATCAGTATACCGATAACGGGATAGTTGCGAGAGCATCAGATCAAAGGCGGAAAATCTATATACATGATACGTTCTGAGTCTGAGATTTTGGTATGAATTGGAGTAATTAGCAAACTGTATGAGGTAAATTAACTAGAGTAACACGAAAGTAAAGCTGCATGTATCAGATGAGCAAAT
>NW_027419760.1:0-18796 GCF_009905375.1 Apium graveolens | reverse complement strand
TTCTCATAAAAAAAATTCCTCTGCTAAAATGCGTTAACCAGCACTACAGTTTTCATATTTCTGGTATAATAATTAGTAAAAACATTTCTTTTCTAATATGTTGTCCTCTGCAGATATTGGAGCGTATGTAAGATTAGTGTGCGGAACAGCATTTATAATTGGATGTATAGTATACAAATTAAGGAGAAGACATTTATCTGTATATGACAACATAGAAGACTTCCTCCAACGTCAAAACAATTTCATGCCCATTAGGTACAGTTATTCCCAACTTAAAAATCCACCAACGGGTTTAAAGATAAACTCGGTGAAGGAGGCTTTGGTACTGTACACAAAGGAAAACTTCGAAGTGGCCTCATTGTAGCTGTTAAGTATTAAGCAACTACAAGGCTAGCGGGCAAGATTTCATTAATGAAGTTGGTACCATTGGTAGGATTCATCATATTAACATTGTGAGACTTGTTGGCTTTTGTGTTGAGGGTCCAAAACGTGCCCTCGTTTATGAGTTCATGCCTAATGGTTCTCTTGATAAATACATTTTCGTTGATGGAGATGAAAGTGAAGCCGGGAGAACAACATTTGTGAGTTGTGAAAAGATGTACGAGATTTCATGCAAAGTGGCCCGTGGCATTGAGTATTTACATCGAGGTTTGTGACATGCAAATCTTACATTTTGACATCAAGCCTCATAATATTCTCCTCGATGAGAACTTCAATCCAAAATTTCTGATTTTGGCCTGCGAAACTACATGCTACTGATGATAGTATTGTGACTATGACTGCAGCAAGGGGAACACTGGGTTACATGGCTCCAGAATTATTTTACAAAATATTGGAGGTTTTCTATGAAGGCAGATGTTTATAGTTTTGGAATGTTGTTAATGGAAATGGCTGGTAAAAGGAAAAATATAAATCCGTTGAAGGATGAAATTAGCCAAATTTACTTCCCTTCATGGATTTATGACCAAATTAGCAAAGGTAAAGAGATTGAAATTGAAGATGCTACTGAAAATGAGAAGATGTTGGTTAAGAAGATGATTATTGTAGCAATGTGGTGTATACAAATGAAGCCAGCTGAGCGACCTTCAATGCACGAAGTTATTGGAATGCTTGAAGGGGATCTCGAACTTTTGGTGATGCCCCCAAAACCTTTAATTTGCCCAGAAGACATCGACTGAGGATGCAGAACTTAGTCTAACGTCTTCAAACTGATAACGTGTGGGTATGATTCTAAATATAATCACAAGAGAGTGATTAGCCTATTTGATCACTTGATTTGTCATACTGCGTATTATTTGTCTGAAGCTTGTAATGCAAACCAGCAATCACTTATATTCATAAGGTCCTATGGCCAAAACTCAGTTCGTTTCAGAGATGCTAGTAAACTAGATATATATATCGAATAGTGCAAACATTATGATCATTGTGTCCAACATTTATGGACCGAGGAAGCTACAGCTAGTACATGATCAGAGCTAAGCAAGAAAATTTTCAAATGTCAAAAAAAAGAAGATAGATCGTGCAAAGACGTATCTCACATTGACATATAAACTTTGAGTATAGAAATATTTTGGCAAAGCCTATGCAACTTGTTAAAGTTGATCATAAGGTAAGATAAATGAAGAGCATAAGCATACCACTTGAATGTGGATTTCAAACTCCGGCTACACAGAGTACAATATAACTCTTAAACTTAATTTCCGGAAGACGTGATAATATTATGGTTGGCGTGGTTAATATTGAGTTATCAATATCATTCATCACAACTTGGGTGTCATCCTCCCTGTTGCCCAGAATTAATAAAACATCTTTCTCCCAACTACACAATGTGGCTTACGGAGTAGACCTTCCATTTAAAAACTTTTCTTGCCTAACGTGTCCTGCCCCTCGATCGCGATACTGTCACAAAGGAAAGTGCCAATGGTTCCTCCAAAGTTGGTAAGCATTTCACATTCCTTCCTTACACGATCTCTTTTGTTTTTACCAATTTCATCAACCAACTATAAACATTATACACAGTTATTATGATATTCTAATTTTATACCTAGTAAAATGATATTTTTTAGATGGGGAGAAAAATATTATCCCGGCCAGAAGGTTTGTTTATTCTGTGTTTCAAAATATTTAAAATTATATTTTTATTTTTAAGTAATTGAATACATGGTTTATTTGGGAATTCAAATCTTCCGTTTTAGGTATTATTCATGCTAACTTAAATCCGTGCGATGCAAGGGTTCCTATTAATATTTAAAGTTTTATTTATCCAGTCATATTCTAATTTTTAAAATAATTTTGTATATATATGATAATTATAAATTTATAATGAAAATAATAGTATAACTTTAGGAATAAGTAAACTACTAATTTAACAATTTAGTAGTTTAACACATATATAACTGATAAGAAAAGAAATAACAACAATACATGGCCAGCTCATAGGAAGGACAGCTCATATTATTCTGTTAGTTTTGTCAAAGTTGTATGGCTGAGTTTTCTTTTGTCTTCATGTGTAAACCTTGCTACTTAAGACTGGCCATAGAGATCTGTCTCTCTCAATGCAGTTATAACAATTTCCTTTGCTCATTCTCTCGATTCTCTTTATCTGCATTATTGATTCATGATTATATCTATCATGAGGTAGCTATAGCTATCACTTTATTTTGCTCTTTATGGTATCAGAGCCTTTTTTCATAAAATCATATATGTTTTCTTTTTATTCTGAGCATCAAGACTCAACCTTCCAGGTCTACTTTTATTACAACATTTATACTCATTCCAGATCTACTTTTATAAATCATTATGTCTACATCTCGGATCACATACCAAGATATGTTGAATCCTCTGTTTCTGCACTCTTCTGATGGGGCTACTTCAATCCAGGTTGACAAATTACAAGGAAGCTCGGATTATAGAGCTTGGAAAAGATCTCTTGAAATCGGTCTTACCTCAAAACGAAACTTGGGTTTGTAAAAGGAACTGTGGAAAAGTCTGTTGATGATGCTGCAAAAGCTGAAATGTGGGACACCTGTGATAACATGGTAATTTCTTGGCTCACCTCTAATGTCTCTACTGCTATTAGACAGTCCATTATTTACATGACTACATCTAGAGAAATATGGCTTAATCTGGAACAACGTTTCTCTATATCTAATGGGTCTAGAAAATATAAGTTGAGTAAGGAGTTGTATGATATTAAGCAAAATGATATGTCTATTAATAATTATTATACTGCCCTGAGAACTGTATGGGAGGAACTGGACTCCTTGAATGCCTTAGCAACTATTGTTGCCTACAACTGAGATTAAAAAATTATTGTCTGAGATTGAGTTGCAGAAAGAGGAATCTAAATTGTTTCAATTCTTAAACGGTCTGAATGAGATTTACTCTGCACAAAGGAGTCATTATTGCTGAATAATCCCCTTCCAAGCGTCGAAAATGCCACAACTATTCTGCAGCAAGAAAGCACATAGAGACATTCTAAAGCCGTCAAAAGCGGCTGATCATGACATTCTAGCTATGTACAACAAAGGCATCTTCAACTCCAAAGATTTATCAGTGCACTGCTTGTGGAGGAAAGGGGCACACTCAAGACAGGTGTTGGTCCAATATAGGATATCCTAGGTGGCATCCCAAATACAGAGGCCCCAACCCTGTCAGCAATCAATTCAGACCTTCAATTTCTAATACACAAAGCAACAGAGCTAAGTGGTCAGGAAATCAGAAACCACAACAGTTCAAGTCTGCAAACGTGGCTCAATCTGCAAATTCTTCAACTACTGATATGACACTGTTTACACCTGAACAACTTGCACAACTGATGCAAATGTCTGGATTTCAAGGGACACCAGATAATGAGGATCAATTGGAGACACGTTTTCTGGGATGATGACTTGTCAAAATGCAAGTGTTGCAGCTGGAGATTGGATAATTGACTCTGGAGCTTCCGATCATATGACACCGCATTTAATCAACCTTGATTCTCTGGTAGCTGTGACAACTGCTCCCCTTATCAACCTCCCAACTAGAGCTACAGCTAAAATAACTCACACCGGTAACACTTCTTTTCCCAATGGTCTCTATTTGACAAATGTGCTCTGCGTTCCTTTCTTTAAACATAACTGTTGTCTGTCCAAAAGCTTATTAAACATTCCAACTGTGAAGTCAAATTTCTCCCCACACATTGCTTAATTATTGATAATCTCACTCAAAATATCAAAGCTATGGGTGAAGCCAAACAAGGTTTGTATTACTTGGTCAATACTACTGATCCTCACTCTTGGTTGTCTAAACATAATTTGTCATCTGTCAGTTGTTTGAATTCTGCTGTTAATTCTAACCGTGACGTGCCTGTAAGTGTCTGGCACCATAGACTAGGTCATACACCTATTGCTAAACTGAAACTAATACCTGAAATATCCACCATAAACAGCCATAGCCAACATGTTTGACCTGTCCTATGGCGAAATTAGTGAACCTTCCCTTTACCCTCAGTGACTTTTATGCCTCTGAAAACTTTGAACTTATACACATTGATACTTGGGGCCCCTATAAAAGTCCCCACTCAAGGTCATCACAAGTATTTTTTGACCATAGTAGATGATCACAGCCGCCACACTTGGATCTCTCTGCTGCTTCATAAATCTGATGCTTTTTCTGTCTTCAAAGCCTTCTATAACTATGCCCAAACACAATTGGCCAAACAAATAAAGATTGTTCGTTCAGATAATGCAATGGAATTTTACTGATTCTCAGTTTGTTCAGTTTTTTCATGACAATGGTATAATACATCAGATATCATGCTCTCACAAACCACAACAAAATGCTAGGGTGGAACGCAAACACCGTCATATCTTAAAAATTGCAAGAGCTATTCGGTTTCATGCTCACTTACCTGTGTCTCTTTGGGGTGACTGTGTACAAGCTGTAGTGCACATCATCAATCGTCTACCTACCCCGGTTCTGAATAATTCAACATCTTATTATGTGTTGCACAAAGAACAAACCTCATACTTTCATTTAAAAGTCATTGGATGCTTGGCCTTTGCTCATAATCCATCATTCACCACAGACAAACTATCACCAAAAGTTGTCCCTTGCCTTTTTCTTAGTTACCCCCCTTCCAAAAAGGGTACAAACTTTTAAATCTCCTCAATCAGACAACTTTCACTTCAAGGGATGTCACGTTTCATGAATCCATCTTCCCATATTATCCAGACTCTTTGACCAACTATATGAAGCCATTACCAGTATCTGAAACTGTACTTCAACCACCAGTTGTGTTTGATGAAATGGACCCTTACATGCATCACTGATGATCCATCTTCTGATCCTGATACAACCTCAGACACCTCACCTTTAAACACAACATCACCTGAAGACATACCACCACTAAGAAGATCTACCAGAACTCGACAGAATCCAGCTTGGTTTCAGCAATATCAAGTCAGTGCTTCTATTAATCACTTAACTCAGATTCCTCAAGTATCAAATCTGGCCTTCACGACTACTCAACCTCAATTTCAGTGTCTATTGTCTTCTCTTACCTCAACAAATGACCCTATTTATTTCAAAGATGCTGTCACAGATCAGGGATGGGTAGAGGCCATGAATGCTGAACTTCAGGCATTGGAGTCAAATCATACATGGACTATCACAACTCTACCACCTCATAGGAAAGCCATATGGTGCAAATGGTTGTATAAAACAAAATTTCAAGCAGATGGTACTGTTGAAAGAAAAAGCAAGACTTGTAATTCTGGGATGCAATCAGACCTATGGTGAAGACTTTGCTGAGACCTATGCTCCTGTGGCTAAACTCACCACGATTCGGACCTTGCTAGCAGTTGCTGCCCTCGCACACTGGGAAACAGTTCATATGGACGTTACAAACGCATTCTTGTATGGTGAATTACATGAAATTGTTTTCATGAAACTACCACAGGGCTACTCTCATCCTGGCTGCAGAATTCAGGTGAATCAGACCCTGATCAAAACTGATCACACCCTTGTGTGTCAACTGCATAAATCTCTTTATGGCCTACGTCAGGCTCCAAGGCAATGGTTCTTCAAGCTTTCTGTTACACTTATTGATCTTCACTATGTTCAGTCCAAGTCTGATGCTAGCTTGTTTCTGAAAAAATCTGCTTCAAACATAACAGTGGTGCTGGCATACGTAGATGACCTTCTGATTTGTGAGAATGACAGCTCTCAGATAAGTCACCTCAAACAAATGTTGTCTAATAAGTTTCACATGAAAGACTTAGGACCTGTAAAATACTTTCTGGGTCTTGAAATTGACAGGTCAGCAAGTGGTTTTTTATATCTCAACAGAAATACACCAAGATTTACTTGAGGATTATGGCATGTCGAAGGCAAATCATTGAACTTACCTATGGATTCACATCTCAAGCTGACACATGACAAAGGAGATCTACTTCCAAACCCAGTCATCTATCAAAGACTCTTGGGTAAATTAATTTACCTCACGGTCACAAAACCAGACATAGCCTTCTCTGTGCAGTTACTGACCCAGTTCATGCATTCTCCAACAACAGTTCACTATCAGACTACAAAGAAACTGCTGAGATACTTGGTTGGTACTGCAAGTCAAGGCATCTTACTAGCTGCATGAGGAGCTGCACAGCTAACTGCCTATTGCGACAGTGATTGGGCCAGTTGTCCTCTGACAAGGCGTTCCACATCTGGCTACTGCATCTTCTTTGGCTCGTCTCCCATCTCTTGGAAATCAAAAAAAAAACACAGTGGTGGCAAGAAGCTCAGCAGAAGCAGAGTATAGATCAATGGCACTTACTACGTGTGAAGTCACATGGCTTACAGCCCTTCTAAAAGACCTTGGCATTCACAATCTACCACCTGTTGTTTTAAACTGTGACAACCAGGCAGCCATTGCCATTGCTGCAAACCCAGTTCTTCATGAAAAACCAAGCATGTTGACATAGATTGTCACTATGTCAGGGATCAATTAAAAGCTGTCAACATCTCCACTACAAAGGTCTCGTCTACTCAACAGGTTGCAGACATCTTCACCAAAATTCTTCCTGTTAAGCTTCATCAGGCTCATGTTCGCAAGCTGACCAATTCAGTTCCCTCTTGTCAGCTTGAGGGGGAGTGATAAGAAAAGAAATAACAATAATACATGGCCAGCTCATAGAAAGGACAACTCACATTATTCAGTTTATTTTGTCTTAGTTGTATGGCTGAGTTTTCTTTTTGTCTTCATGTGTAAACCTTGCTACTTAAGACTGGCCATAGAGATCTGTCTCTCTCAATGCAGTTATAACAATTTCCTTTGCTCATTCTCTCGATTCTCTTTATCTGCATTATTGATTCATGATTATGTCTATCATGAGGTAGTTATAGCTATCACTTTATTTTGCTCTTCAATAACAGTATTTATTTATTTTCTAATAATAGCATATTTTAATAATAGATACGTTGTGGTCGTAGTTTAGCAGGATAAGTAAACTATATCTAGTGGTTTAACAATATAGTAGTTTGACGGATATATAACATTATTTATTTATTTTCTTTAATAATCAAAATTAGGAAATAACCGTTGAACCAAATTATATCATTCCGATTATTAATATAATAAGTATAGATTTTATTAGCTAAGGTAATTCTTATTTTTGAGATTTAAGATTTTTTTCATATACCATCATGTACTAATATATAGACACGAATTTCTTAATTTTGACTTTCTATAAAATAAATGATACACAAATATATTCGAGGATTGGATCTATTTTACAATTTTGACACGAAGATAGGCAAGTACATCTAATCAAAGTAAACATAATCATTACACACAATATGACCGATTGCCCGGCCTATTCTCCCACCATTTACCTATTTTATTTTTGTTTATTTCATTTGATTAACAGTTTATATTATTTTTTTATAAAAAAAATTATTGTAGGTAACCCATCCTTCGGGTGCGTATTGGGTAAAATCTACGGACTCACGCAATAAACTATGTGAATCAAGGTAAACCGCGGGCTCACGCAAGAGCCTGCAAATCATGTGAATCAAGGTAAACCGCATTTAAAGCGACAGATTCTGGCTCAAGAGGCATAATCATTAATTCTCCTCCCATGGGATTCGAATCTATGACCAAGAGGATAATTTTCCTCTCTTTAACCAACTGAGCCAACCTTTGAGTTAAAGTTAATTTCTTAAAAAAAAATTAAATATAACTTTTTTTGTTGTAAGACCGCAAAAAAACTGAATATGACAATTTAACAAAGTTATTTAATAAAAAATACAAAATAACTTGTATAATTGCTTTTAATAGGAACTTGCATTACTATATATCATAATTTCAATTTTTAAAATAATTTAATTTTAGTATTTTTACCCGATACCAAATAAATATTATACTTCTTATTTTTTCTTAATCACATAAAATTATAGCTTATAAATAATATCATGTTGCATATAAAAAGGCTAAATAAAAAACATATATCACATGTAAATAATCTTTCTTGGTGTGAGGTAAAAATGATAGTTAAATATTTATCTTCAAAAAACATTATTTTACAAAAACATGAGGCAACCCATGTCAACTTTATTTTAAAACTATGATTTTTTATATTTTTTATTATAATCGCAAACTTGCAAGTTATTTTGTATTATTTTACAAGTAAAAAGTATTTTTTACAATTTTATGTGTAGTACTTTTAAATTGTAACAAATAAATTAGGTTTGCAAAATGTTTAAAAATTAATTTTAATCACACAAAAATTATAAACAATAATATAAACGATTAAGCAAGTTAAAGAAAAATTAAAAATAAATAAAATGGTTAGAAAGATGATATCACTGCACTACCATGAATATTTTGGGCAATGTACAAATTTGAGGTGAAGCGAAAATTTTACACTAAGAGTAGAGAGGGATGGCAAAATAATCTGATCCGACGGATATCCGACCCGAAATTCGAAATTTTGGATTTATCGAACCCGATTTTTTTGATATGGGTTTAATTTTTAAACCCGAAATTTTTTTGATTTGGATTTGGATATTAGGTATACCGATCCGAAACCCGATCCGAAATCCAAAACTCTATTTGAACCCGATCTGAATCCGAAATCCGAAAAAACCGAATTATTATATATATATAATATTAGAATTTTATATATTACACATTATAATATTATATATGTATATATGTATTATATTTCATATAATAAACATTATACATATTATTATATAATTTTAGAATATATATATTTTTATATTTATATTAAAAATTACCTAATTATAAAATTTAATGAAATATAATTAATCAATCATTTAAACGGATGATAAGGTTTATAAGGTTAACAAAACATCTTTTAGTGATAAATATAAAAAACTGGATATCAATTGAGTTGATTTTTTAAATATTAGCTATATATATATAATAACACAATTAATGATGAGGTGAAGTGGTTGAAAATGACACGTTAAAACTCTTTCTATGCAAGTCGTGTGTTCGATCTCAAACACATGCAATATTAATAATTATACAAATTTTCAGATTTCGGGTTCGGGTATGAATATCCAATTCAAAAAAAATTCGGGTTTCGGGTATACCCGAATCCGATCCGAAATTCGATGGATCGGGTTCGGGTATTCATTTTCGGGTATTTTTCGGGGTTCGGGTCGGGTTCGGGTATGGATAAAATTTTCGGGTTTGGATATAGATTCTGCAATACCAGATCCGATCTGACCCGATTGCCATCCCTAGTAGAGACATGCTTTAACTCTTTCTTCTTTTTCAAAAAGATATTAATCACATCCTTATGAAAATTAGGGTAAAAATCCAATATAACAACTTTTCATTAAAAATGTCCAATATATCAATGTCGGTAAGACTTTCCAAAATAACTGGTCGAACACACATATCATGAATGTGTGTACCGTAGCGCAGACGCATGAGTTGTTCCCTGTATGATAAGGGTGTGCATTCGGTTATTTGGTTATTAACCGCGGTTAACCGAATAAACGAATTAATAACCGAATTTTTATAATATATAATAATATTTATAAAATTTAAACATGTATGTATATTCTTTACTCTTATTACTTATCGACTCTCGTGACTTGAAGACCTGAACTGAGCCCGCGGCTGACAAACGACGATACATGCATCACCTTACACACAGGCCACAGCACAACATCTCATTCAACAATTTTACTTCATGAGTCATCATCTATTCTTCTCCAAATTTCCTGCAAATTTTGATTTTAACCAGGCATTGGCATGTGACCTTGAATGATGGGCCTGTGAACTTAAAAATTTTAATTCTTGATGTTTGAATTGGCTGACTATTAATTTAAAGTTTATTTTTCTTTTTTGCAATTCTGATTTTCTGGCATTTTTTTATTGAATTCGGTTCTAAAATCCGGTTTTCGGTTATAACCGAATTAATTATTTCGGTTTAAAACCGAATACAATTCGGTTCGGTTTTCAGTAACTGTTTTTTCACTATTTCGGTTTCGGTTAACCCAAAAAAATTCGGTTTCGGTTTCGGTTAACCGAATGCACACTCTGTATCGATGCTTATGTATGCATTGAACGCATTCAGTAGATCCGAGTGTCAGACAGAATTTTACGATACTATATCAAAATCATTCTAAACTATATGATATACATATATCTGTATCAAAAGTTTTACATGATATGAGGTATACGCATCATATGTATTCAAGATCAAGGTTGCGGGCTACAACATCATCACAATATACCAATTTGTTAATGTGTTTGCATTGTTCATTCATACCGATTTATACTACATCATCATAAATATCCCTAAATTTGTTAAAAAAATTATAGGTGAGTTATTTTTACATATTATATATTGTCAAGGTTATAATATTTTATTTTTGTGTTTATGTTTATATGTCATGTGTGTGTGTGTATATGTTGTAGAGTTCCAACGATCTAAGAGAGAGAGAGAGAGTATGAATGCAATATTGTTAGGTCCCAAATTATCGTCAAGGGGGAGGGGTTGAATACGATAATCACTAAATTAAAAATTCTTTCGAATCTTTAGCGGATAAAATATTTGGTGCTCGGTTAGTGGTTTCGAGTTCTTGAGAGGAATAGTATTTGAAACGATAAAAAAAAGGAACACAAGATATTCGGGGAAATATATATTCGTATATAAATCCTCGAGGTGTTGCTATACTCCGGTAAATAAATTAATTGGCTACAATCTAAGAATAATAAAGTTCCTAGCTACTACACAGATTTACAAATGAAATCCTATACAATAATCTAGCTTTTATTTGTACTAGGATTTAATTACCGGGTAACGATTATAATGCCCCTAAGAATATACAAGAGTTAAATCGGGCATTATAACGTTACTCCGGTGAGAAGTTAAACGGATATTCAAGTAGCTTGAACTCCTCTGTAATCTCCGCTTCTTGTTTTATCAGCTCTCTTTTTGTTGGAGAAGAAGATAAACAGTCCTGATTTAAATCTGCTGCAAAGTGTAGACTTTATACACAATAAAATTGTGTGGCTGATGATTGATTACTTATGTGGCGACCAAACATTACTGTGGCGACAAGGAGATAGAAGGTCTGTGGCGACAGGCTGTGTGGCGACAAGGGGAGAGTGCATGAGGGGGAGTAACTTCCCTGTGGCGACAGCTTCCTTTACAACATGTACCAAGTACATGTTCATGTACTTGTCAAACAAAAACTATGTACACGTTTGATACCTTTTTCTTTTATTTGTTTTTTTTTGCTTTTTCTTTTTCCTTTTTTTTTTTTTGTTTTTTTTGATTTTTTTCCTTTTTCTTTTCTTTCTTTTCTTTTTATTTTTTTTCTTTTCTTTTCTCTCTTCTTTTTTTGTTTCTTTTCTTTTTAAGTTTAAATTGTAATTAATTAATTTATAAAATATTTAAATATAACTTAAATAATAAACTAATTTAGAATAAACTTATTTAAAGTTTATAATATAAATCATTTTAAGTTTATTAAATAAATTATATTAAAGTCCATTAAATAAATTTATTTAATTTATCAATTAAACTTTGAGCTTCGCCAATCCCCTGAGCTGTTGAGCTGTATACCCTGCACACCTCTTCTTGTATTTTAACAGATAAATGTTCAATCCAAGTACGTTCCTCAACTTAACAACCCTTCTATAAATAATACCCAGATTCCTTTCACGAGCTGTTGACGCCTAGTGCAACTAGTCTGGTTCACAGACGACTACCCCGATTCTGGTCTTCGTATTATAGCCTTGATTACATTGTTAAGCTTGTCTCAACTTTATTGCTTCAGACACTGACTGTCAATAAACAACTGTACTTTCACTGGAATCCTTTCTGGTACTTTAGACAACATCTTCATTAACCTCTGTCTATACCATGTCTTCAATTCTTCAGATTCCTATGCTTCGAACACTGTTTATCTTCAATCAATGTCAATACACTGAAATCTTCCGGTAGCATTTGTATACTGAATCTTCAACATTTCTGAAACCCTGAAAGTCTTTAATCTTTGTTCTTCACTGAGGCATGATCATATTAATGAACTTCTTTCAGTGACCTATAGACAGACTTCAGGCTTTCTTCTAATCTTCTGATTCTTCGTATTTGCATTGTCTTCATTCTTCCTGATTTCTTGTGTAGACGTAGTATTATTAACCTGTCTTGTTCTAGTGTTGTTATCGTGTTGAGTTATCACGTAACTGTTCATACAGCTATGCAGTCTCACCAACAATCTCCCCATATTTGATTGTTAAACTTAACAAACAAATTAAATACAGAGGATAACTCAACTAACAACTAGAAAAAAAATAAAGTACCAGGACTTGTAAATATGCTACTGGTTTTCTGGATCAAATACTGCATTTCCAGATTTCTTGAGTAACTGAAATGAAAGATGCTTATTCCTCTAGCACTGAACTGATCTTCAAGTAATTTCATCTTCATTTCCTTGATTCTTCAACTCTCTGCCAGATAATACTTCTCAATCTTGAAGTAATCATCAGCATCTTCTTTTGTACAACCACATTTCCTGTTGAGAAGCGCATATCTCCCTTGCTTCCCCCTATGAGAATCAACTGCTTAAAGGAGATCACCTTCGTTTACCACCTCTCCCGTACAATAGGATCCGCACATAAGAACTAATGGTACTCCTCTTTTGGAAAACAGCTTCTCCTCTTATGAAGAATAGTGATGAACCAATCCACTTCTTCTGATGTTGTGTGATGTACATGTGCTTTACCTTTTTCCTCCTCCCTGCTATTTCTCCCCCTTAGTTGAGGAATCCTCCAAACCATTACTTAAGCTTTTATCTCCCCCTTAGAGAAGGAATGTATGCTGTTGTCTGAAGGAGTTCTCGTATGTTGCTTGGTTGGAAAAGAAATACAAGTCAGAATCTGATCAACCATGTCCCTTTAAATGCTGCAAGAATGACTTCACTGTTGATTATCATGTTCACCAATCTTCCCAACTCCTTATACCTCCCCAATGTGAGATCACCAATTGTTACCAATTTGTTAGGTCCCAATTTGTTTGTAGAAGGGGGGGTTGAATGCAAACAATACCGTTTCGTCGAATAAAATGCGGAATAAAATTGTGAAACAAAATTCAAGTTAAATAAAACTTTTATTAAACTTGAAAGGTGTTACAACTACTACGGTATCGGTTACAAGGGATTAATCTCAAATCAATTATTACAAATCTAGAATAAATTCGACATGAACTTTTTCTATTTTTGTAATTAAAAGATCAAATGCTAAAAGCGATTTGAGATTAAGTTCTAGGGATTTTAATCCGCTAGATTGATACACAAGAACAAGAGAGTGATTTCTAGTTGATTGGATTTAACTTTACAAGCTAGAAATTGTAAACTTGAATTAGCAGATAAGATGAAATATTTTGGCTGCTTATTCTCTTTTTGTTCTTTGCTTCTGTTTGATTGCTCTCTGTATGTTATGTAAATGAATTGGTCTCTGCTTGTTTTTAATCACCACAGCCGAGAATGTTGAACTGGTGTGACAATCCTTTAGAGCTAGTAAGACAATTAAAATGAACTAGCAAGACTTTCGGTATGACTATTGATTGTCATACCGATTGTCATAGTAGTACAAATGAAATTGTCTTACTGAATTAATAAGTGATTTTAATCTAAACAATAATTCTATCAAGACAATCAACTGAATTAGCATGACTTTCGGTATGACTATCAATTGTCATACCGATTGTCATACTAGTACAATCAGTTGTCTTTTTAGAATTAAAACAGATTTTAATCAATTAAAATTCTGTGAATCCTTAATATTAATTCTAACTTAATTAATCAATTTAATTCAATTAATCAATAAATTAATCTTTGCAGATATAATTTATTTTCTTAATTAAATTATATGACTTAATTAATTAATAGAGAATTAATATTAACGCTGAGCAGCATCCATTCTTCTGACAATCTTCTGAAAGTCACTGAGACTTATGAATCAATTCCGCCACTTCAATGCTGACACTCGATGTACTGTCTGGTTCATGAGTGACTAACTTCCGTGACGTTTCTTCATGTCTTGACTTTGATATTCTGATTGAATCCTTGTAATAAATTGATACCTTGACGAGATCTCTGTCACTTGATTAAATCCACGATCTTGATTTACATCACTGAGGCATGATCAAATTCTTGAACTTCTTCCAGTGAATCTTCAAGTCTGCAGATGAACAATGTTTCTTTGATCTTTGACAGATGTTACTTTGTGAGATCTCTCTGATGATTGATTCACTATTTACTTATTACATTCTTATTTGAGTTGAGTTAAATACTCGAATAAACGAGTAGGCTATGACATATGCCTTTCAATCTCCCCCTATTTGCTTGTTAGACAATAACAACAAATACCTAGAGGATAACTCAACTAACAAATAAGAAAAAGATATAAACAGTAAGGTAAAGTAAATAGCAGAAAAGTTCTGGATTATATTTAACATTTTCCAGATTCCAAATGAAATTTACAAGTGAATACAAGATAGATGTTCCTCTAGCCTGAACATATAACTACATTAGACTATCTTGATTCATAACGCTCTAATCATATTACATTGAGTTTTGAGCTAATTGACTTCAGTTGTCTTCTCTCCTGACTTCACCTTCTTCTAAATCTTGAAGCAATTCCTTGTCAAAGACACGATCCTTTTCTGAAGTGAAGCTTGATGGTCTGACTGGTTGAACTCCAACTGACTTCAGCTTATTCTTGAGTTGATTGTACCTTTTAACATTCTTTTCACAATAAGCTTGAATCAAGTCAGCAGCTTGAGTCTTCAACATGGATGAATATCCAGCAGTTCTCAAATGATGTTCCATCCAGACCAGATGCTTAGCTGAGTAGTCTTTAAGAGATTGTACATCTAGCTGACAGATTTGAAGACAATCAGACTTAAAGAATCTCACCTGATGAGGATTGTTGACCACTTGAGGACTAGCCCTGCTGGCAAACTCTTTAAGCCTTTCCCGAAGAACTTCATTCAATTCTGAGCTTCTTTTGACTTTGTTTAAAAGAACCCAAATCTCTGACAACGGACGATTCTTAAATAGATGAAGTGACACCTTGAATGATCCTTCACTCTGACAATATACAAAAATGCTCATCTCATTTAGGGATCTATCAAAAGCAGCTGTGATCCTTGAGACTTCAGTCTTGATAGCATTCATGTACATGTCATTGTTAGGATTTGAGATTTCCAGCTTGTCAAGAAGATGTAAGAATTGCCTATCATTGTTAGTGCATAGCTGAGGCATATCGAGTACTCTCCTAGCTTCATCCCATTTTTCACCAATCTTTAGTCTGACATCTCTTCTCCTTTCTTGAGCCTTAATGTCATGAAGACGTTGCTTTTGAAGAGTTTCTGTTCTTTGTATGTCTTTCCTCCTGTCAATGATCTGAGAGACCTTCTTGAGTTCAGCTTCTTTTCTTAGCATCTCTGACTGCTCTTTCTGAAATTCTTTCTCAAACCTAGGATCCACTGTATCTTCTTTTTCCCAATCTTCAAAATCACTTTCTTCTTCAGCTTCAAATAACCCATCTTTATCTTCCTGAACTGGTTCAGTGGGAATGTCAAAAATATCGAAGTCATCCTGTTCTCCACTGTAGTAGACATCATCAGCCTTTCCTTTATCTCCAGCAGAAGTATCTTTTTCTTTCCCTTTGGCACTACTGCCTTTCTTCTCCCCCTTAGTTGAGGGATCCTCTACTGACTTTCCTTTGGAACTTCCATCACCTCCAGAGCATGATCCTCCACCAGACGGTCCTTCAAAATAAGCTCTTTGTTCTTCATTAGGGCAATGAGAATTCTTGATCATGTAATATAGGTGCTTCATCCCTTCATTTAGATGTTCCATGCCCGTCTCTATCTTTAGAAATCTTGAGGAGTCCAGTGAATGATTCATCTCAACGAGGTCTTCAAGAGAAGTCATTCTTGTGTGTAGAGAGCAGAAGTTGGATATGTCATCAGCTGATAAATTTGGAGTGTCCTGAATAGAATTGAGCTTTGGTATTACAGTAGTCTTTAGATCTGAGATGTCATTCCTTATGATTGCAAGCTGATTGTTGACAGAGGTGGAAGAAGAAGACCGTTCAACCACTTGTGCTTTGAATGCTTGAGCTTCAGCTTGGCTTTTAGCAAGTTCTTCTTTTAGGGCAGCAATCTGAGCTAACAGGTTTACAGTATCAGTGTCTGTGTGTGCTCTCACCTGAAGTTCACTCGTGTTTGGTTCACTCATCTCACGTGCATGTGTTTCTCTCAATATAATTGCTCGTGAGGAGTCTTCCAGTTGTTGTTCTTGTGTACCTGCATTAAAAATCACCCTAGCCTCTTCAAGAGAGGTCAGTGGTGGTGCAATGGGAATTCGCGAGTCCCGATCCTCAGTCAATGCTATCAAATCTTTTGGAATAGATGTCTGAATTGCTTCAGGGATAGATTGACCGAGTTGCCCTCCACTTTCTCCAGATAAATCTGCGAGTGGAGAATCCCATAAGGGAGCCAGAGGTGTTGGATCTGGGAGGGGAGAAAATGACTCTATTAAAGATGGCGGAGAGTCAGATTTTCCCTCTGAAGCATGTGACTGCTCTTCTGCCGTAACTATGGCAGGCACTGTAACCGACTCTACGTGCACTCCTCGCTGTGTGTCCTGAGTATGATCTGGGGAAGTGTATGGTTCCATTGTGAGTAATGGAATTGTGCTTGACTCAGTACAAGATGCCATGGCCCTATGGCGAATTTCAATAGATTCATCCTGTTGAGAGAATGAATCTAGTAACTGTTCATTGGCCATTTCAAAGTCCATGTCCTGTTGGGAGGACAAGGATGGGCTTTCAGATGCCTCAGAATATGTTCTTCTTTTCTTAGGAGGAGGCAGAGCTGAGGGTTCACTAATATTTAACAATGTACTACTTCCTAGTAATCTCCTGGGTAACATTTTAGACAGTGGGGGAGAGGTTGAGATAGAATGAGACGCTGTGTTTGGCTCTATGACCTGGGATTGAAGCTGTGGTTCTACAACTTCATGATCAGCCCTATCAACCACTGGGGGTCTGTCAACAGAAGTAGGAAGAGAGTGAGAGTGAGGAATTACTACCTGTAATGGAAGAGCCTGGGTGGCTTGAACCACTGGAGGTTGAGGTTGCTGTTCATGGCCGGGAAGATTGAAAATAGGTAAGGGAATATAATTGGCCATGAAAGCAGATACAAGTACTGGAACTTGCATGAATTTGAAGGTTGTGTCTTGGCGAGTGTAAATCTTTTTGCTAACTGGAGGGGGTTCAGTTACAGCAGAGTTAGCAAAAAGGGCTTTGTGTTCAGGTGTGAGTAGATGATCTGCTATAAGCATGAGAAAACGAGCATAGTAACATGATACCCTACGATTTGTAGAATGATCACGTAAAGCAGAAGTTAGACGTCTCAAGAGAATGGGAAAAAGTAGTTTGCCAAAATTGATCCTTTGATTGAAAACAACCGCAAGACCAATATACTGCAGAGTGGAAGTGATGTTATGAAAATTGGATTTTGCAGTTGGCAAACACTTTGGAAAGTGTATCGAAGAAAATATCCCATTCAGACACCAAATTTGATTTAGAAAGTTTGGTTAAATTGATCACCCCCTGATAGTGAATAGCATTGAAAAAATTTGTGATATCATTTTCAGAGGGTAAATTACAGAAATTGTCAAGTGGAAAATTTAGCGCACGATTGACGACTGTTTCATCAACTACATACTGTGTGTTTGCAACGGTGAATGAAAAAGATTTTGAATCATCGGCCACAGTAGAGGTTGTGCAAATCAGTCTAAGAAGATCGATATTTAAAATCACATTTGATTTAATAGCAGAGCTAACAATCGAATGGTCATTTAAAAATCTAATCCAAGGCTTAAATTTTTCAACATCACATTTTTCCGGATTAAAATAACCAACCTGATTATGCGACAATTTGAAAATTGAGAGCCATTTAAAATAATAATAAGACACACGCTTTTCAAAATTTTAAGAATAATATTAAGAAAATTCGAATTAATTAAATTAATTTAATAATTCGAATTAAATTAATTATAATCGAAAATTTAGACAGAAATGTATCTCGTTAGAATTTTTTAACTCACAAACACAGTTTTAATAAGCCAAAAGACACAAATCAGAAATTAAAATTAAAAAAAAAGTTCAAAATCAACAACACAAATGGAATTTGAAGGGGCAAACTGATTTTTATAAATAAATTTTTTTTAATAAAAATTCAACAGCACCTTTGTA